>NC_079171.1:52177540-52457540 GCF_947568905.1 Ostrea edulis
TCGGCTATATTTTAGCATATCTGTTATGATATCACATGACTTCGTTGATCACGTGGCGGTCATTTATAATTGTGAAGTGTTTCACATAAATCGCTTCAGCGCAGCTCATTTAACAATTATATTAAACTATTTGTTTGATAAATGAACTCACCGTATCCTTGTGTACCCGAAATGTGCTTGGGAAAAATGGTAGTATTACTTATGTACAAAATACACGTATTTCATGAAGAGTTCTACTTACGGACACACTTACCTACACATTTGATGGTAATCTGTATTCAAACAAAGTCATCAAACATTTAACCAAGCAAGATTCGGGTAGAGAACAAACTCCTCTTACGATTTCCGTAATAGATCTCAAATCAATCCTCATAAATTACCTGCGCTAGACTCTTTTATAAACACATCATAAAATTCTACCTCTTATCACTGGTATAAAACAGAGTACATTTCAAAAGTATATTTTTCGAAAGCAGTGTAAATACGCTGAATTTCAATCAATATAATTAAACAAACTATTTTAAAATATTCGGACATATAAAACATTAAAATACAATTCAGACACGTGAATTTTACTATAGTGTTCTGACATCTTATAGGCAGTTTGAAATAAGGTCTGAAGTTTTTGACACTCATCTCGTCATAACAGTTCAAGTTTGCAGTGACTTGACGTCATGTTATATGTCTCTTCTGTGAAATTGTTAATTTTTTCACGTAGTTTTTTCAGAAGCTCATCCTTTTCCTTTTTAAGTGCATCCAATTTATTCTTTAGATCGTAGTCAATTTTTGACAAACGATTTAATTTAGCGAAACAAAACGTACAGACATACTTATCATCGTCTGACAAAATCCTTTGCAATACCTCCTGTACTTGTAAGACTTGAAAGGCTGGTGAATTAATGACTCGTTGTTTCGTAGATATTTCATTAAAATAAACACAGCATGTGCTGTTGTCAAAAGCCGCCATTTATACATGATTCGGAATGTTATTTACATGGTACTTTCGTTATATTAATTAAAGAGTCTAAAACGATTACGAACACAGAGGCGCTCATACGTCATTTTTGTAACGCGGTCGCTGATTGGTCGATCCATACTAATTGAGTCCAATCGCGTTTCGCTAAAAATTGCCAACTTTTAGATAGCTCGATCGGCCAAGGGTTTATGGGGAGCGGAAAGGACCGAAAACCATTGGCTAGCGAAGATGACAATATGGCAGTGGTGGAGGTGATAAATAAACAATCCAGTAAAGAAAAACATCTTATGCATCTACTTCGTCGTTTGGTATTGGTGTGTCTTTCAAATAATATCTTTTTTAAGGCTAAGCATATTCCAGGCAAGTACAATGTGGTGGCTGACAGGTTGTCACGTTTGCAATTTCAGAATGCGAGGGAGGCAGCACCATTCTTAGAACAGCAAGCAACTGTCATTCTTCCACAGCTAATACAGCGTTCACCCCAACCACTCGTTCGATCCTGGTGGCAGCTTTATCCCCCTCTGCACGATCTTCATATAGAAATTCTTGGCAACTTTACCTCACTTACAGAAATGACCCAGTGTCTCTACAATTACTTACAATAGACATTTGTAACTGTATTGGTTTTCTGTTTGAAAAACAGTACAGTTCTAGTAGCATTGCTTCGCATATATCAGCATTAAGTTATGTACACAAAATTGTAAATATGCCTGATCCAACTCAAACTTTTATTGTTCGCAAATTACTGATATGTTGTAACAAGCTACTACCCTCTCAGGAAGCTAGATTACCAATAACAAAAAATATAATGCATAAAATCTTAGCTGCAGTAGTCTTTACTGTTCCACAAGCGTTAAATCGGGTCCTTTTGTAAGCTCTTTTTATACCCCCCGCAACAAGTTGTGGGGGGTATACTGGAATCGGGTTGTCCGTCTGTCTGTCCGTCCGTCTGAATACGCTATGGTTTCCGGGCTCTAAAGCGTTATCCTTTCCACCTACCGTCACCATATCATATATATGGACTACCCATGGGATGAAGATGTTCCCTATCGATTTTGGGGTCAAAGGTCAAGCACACTGGACATCGAAGTAGCAATATGGTTTCCGGGCTCTAAAGCGTTATCCTTTCCACCTACCGTCACCATATCATACATATGGACTACCCATGGGATGAAGATGTTCCCTATCGATTTTGGGGTCAAAAGGTCAAGCTCACTGGACATTGAAGTAGCAATATGGTTTCCGGGCTCTAAAGCGTTATCCTTTCCACCTACAGTCACCATATCATACATATGGACTACCCATGGGATGAAGATGTTCCCTATCGATTTTGGGTTCCAAAGGTCAAGCACACTGGATATCGAAGTAGCAATATGGTTTCGGGCTCTAAAGCGTTATCCTTTCCACCTACAGTCACCATATCATACATATGGACTACCCATGGGATGAAGATGTTCCCTATCGATTTTGGGGTCAAAAGGTCAAAGGTCACGCGCACTGGACATCGAAGTAGCAATATGGTTCGGTTTGTCATGCCATTTGTTTTTTACACTCAGATAAGAGGTAGTTTATACCTATTACCAACTTTTTCCCCCGTACTTGCAGATATTCATTTGATATTTTGTACAGTGCTTTACAACAACGTATTGCACATCAAGATTACAAAATGAAACTTAGATAAGATAGTGTATTTACACTTTATAGGATCTTGTATTAGATCATGACTTTGGGACACATGCACAAAAAACTATTCGTTATATGAAATGAAAAAAACTAACATTGGTATACATTATATTTTTAGTCAACATAATACATTGTAGATCAGCAATGTCAAGGCCGTAAATTACATGGAGGCCGAGGAGGCAGCTGCCTCCTCCAACTTTTGAGCCAAAAAAAAATTAAAATTTAAAGTTCATTAGAATTTATGTTGTTTCCAATAACTAAGAACATGATACCTCCCTTAAAAAGCATTCCAAATCTTTCTTTTAGAATGAGTTAGTCAAGTAACATCTTAGAAGGCCTTAGAATCAAGGATTTTGCACGAAACGTGTTCAGTGTGCACAAAATGTGCTCAGCGTCTGGGGGCCTGGGCGGCCCCCAGACCCCCCGCCTAATTTTCTGCCTCCTCCAAATTGAAGGTTAATTTACGGCCCTGAATGTATATGAAAATACCTTAGCTGAAGGCATGCAGGGAATCAATCAATGATTTAATGAATTGAGACATCCTGATGCTCTTGAAATTTCAGGAGCAATTCTAGTTTCAAGCTACATATATGAATACATGGTAGATGCAAATCATTTTTTGCCAAGTTTACTTATTTTAAAGACTTTATTTGACGTATTGAAAAAGTCTGAAAGATTGTTTATCAAAATGTGTTCAGCAAGCATTGAAGATTCGAGATCTCGGCATTTTACAATGTATTGGTCAAGATATGTTTCCCCTCTAAGTAGTAAGGGGGACAGTATACAGTCAAGATGACGTCATGGGTTTTCCCCCACATAGGTCATTGAGGTCAGGGGTGAGTACACAGTCAAGGGGGAGTATACAGTCAAGGGGGAGTATACAGTCAAGGGGGAGTATACAGTCAAAGGGGAGTCTACAGTCAGAGGGTGAGTCCACAGTCCAAGGGTGAGTCCACAGTCAAGGGTAGGTGAGGAGGTGATTAGCAACACTTAAAGGATTAATTCACATAGCAACAGTCGAAGGATGATACCATAAATATCTATTGTCAGGGTCACCTTAGTTCATATAGCAACAGTTGAAGGATGATACCATAAATATCTACTATCAGGGTCACCTTAATTCACATAGCAACAGTCAAGGGAGGGATCTAAAAATATCCTTTTTTGTCTGCTTTAAAAAGGCCAAGTTTTAAGATTCTATGCACAACCATTACTTGCAATCAAAAGATCCAATTCAATTGAGTAAGTAATATTTTATTATCATATTTACCACGAAATTATGAACACATTTATGGATATTTTGAAGACATAAAAAGTAAAATTCCATCTACTTGTACAATAAAAGCTGCCCTCTATAACGTTACTTTTTTTTCTTATTAAATTATGAACTGATTAACAATAAGAAATTGTCAATCAGTATATAAAATATCAAACAAATCTCAATGGATATTTACAGTTTTACACAATTCATAGTATGGTATTGACGTTATTGTTAATGTCAATATCACAAGTTGTGAATTTCACTCTCTTTTTCTTTGGTGTCACGGGAGCCAACTGGTCCTCCAAATAATTAACAATAATGTTCATTTGTTCCAAGTCCTTTGAAACGCGGTCGCTCAAATCTCGGAGTAATTTAAATTGTTCTGCTAACGGCTCCCTCAACCTCTTTTCCAACAAATTATATTTCTCAGGATTTTTTCGTCTACAATAAACAGGATAAAAATGACATGTTGCAATAAAAAAAAACCAATTCAAGATATTTTATATTAGTTCCTTTTCCCCAGATTAGAGATGATGTTAATATGCATAATATTTAAATTTTATGATATTTAAATTTTTTTTAAAATTTTCTCTAATTCAAACATTATAATAATAAACAAAGTATAAATAAAATGTTTATGTTTACCGGAAAGTAGTAAGGATGGAATTCTCACAGTTTTCGAAACTGTCCAAAGGTTCCTCGTCAATCACGGTTGCTAACCGCCAGTTTGAATCCATGGCCGGCGAGTACATGTAACTGGCTGAGGTGCCGCAGTTGTGCTGGCTCTCAGGTCTAAAGAGATATGGAGAGGATTACTTTCCTTTGTACTTCGATAATTTAGTTTGAACATAAATTTAATTTTACTTCATAAAAAGCAGTTAGTCTTTGGCACCAAATAAAACATTGATGTACATCATTCCAATTCTACGTATATAAAATGTTAAGAAGAAACGAGAAACTTGGAGATTTAATACTTTGAAGAGATAGAGGGAGAAAATACTCGTTATCTGTTTAAAATTTACTAAATATAATAAAAATTGTTAAAAGGAGGGAGAAAATACTCGTTATCTGTTTAAAATTTACTAAATATAATAAAAATTGTTAAAAGGTGTAACATTACACTAAAATGATTGGAAAATTTATGGTTCTAAAATCATTTCAAGTCTAAAATTAATGTTTATATATACCTTTTAAGTAGAATTGTCTCGGTTTGACTTGTACTTTCGGGGGTAGGAGTGGAAGGCCTTTAAAAGAATATATAACACACTTTCTGATTCCAATTAAAACATTAATATTTATAATGTATATTATCTATATAACGTGAAACAAAGCACTACATGAAAGTAGGCATATCAAGCCAAAGAAAGATAACTCTTATAAAAGCTGTTAAACTCACCGCTTTGGCAGGCCTTCCATTTCCAACTCTTCACTCATCTTCAACCACATTTGTTCGAACTCCTCGAATGAATTTGTGGAGTCGCTGTCAGGAGAAAAAATAAATACTGTAAATCAGACCCATACTGAATTCAAAAAAATTCCATTTCTAGTTCTTCACCCATCAAGCTTAGAAAAAAAACCTCAAACTATGTAATATATACTGAAAGATACATGTGAAATTCAAATAATTAATATATAGAGCACTAAATATTCACAACTAAGTACTGAAATTTTACGCTCCAACCCGGGGTCGAACCAGCGACCTGGCACCCTCCGCCTAGCAAGACTGTCAACTCAGCACATTAGCCCATTCGGCCAAGATATGACCTCCCATATATATATATATATATATATATATATATATATTAAGTAAAAAAATATTTTTTAAAAATTGTTCTACTTACAGAATGTCAAGAAACTTTTCTGCCATGATCAGATTTTTTGTCAATGATAATTTCTGTTTGCAAACTCCATTTATATATAATTTCGGGTGGACGTTATGGATGATGATTGGGTCTTTGGAGTTTCTTAACTCTAATTTCGTAACACTATAATTGGTTGGTTGAGTAATGACCGAGAAGTGCCCCTATTGATCGTATTTATCATCTGCACCCCTTTTAGTCACGTTTGAAAAATACCGCCCGGTTGTCCAATACCTGCGCAAACATTGCAGCAGGAAGTGTCCCACTTATTTACGTGGCCTCAATAATTAACTCGGTTAATGATCTCAGCTTACTGATTAATTTTACACAAAATATATATGTATTATGAATGTAGTTATGGAACAACATCAATCATTGTATTTCCGCTGTATATTATATTATCATTAATTCCTACACGAATTACTAACAATTAGTTTACTAACTTTAGGGGGGAAAAAAACCGAACAATTTCATGGAGACAGGATCAGAATCATGCTCATTTCTATATATGGTTGGGGAAACTGGAGACTCTTGTCTGTCATTATATCATTGTATCAGCTTGAAATGTACATGAGGGCTATTCTCAGCCAGCGCCAGTACTGAGTAGGGAAAATAAACAATCAAAATAATTTGATTATAAAATACATTTATTATATATGATATTTAAAGGGTCACCAACATGCGTAAAAATGGTGGTGTGACTGAATGTGTGAGATTTGTGACACACACTTGTCTCATACAAAAATGTCCTAATGATTTGTTATATAATTTCGGAACCGTCTTTCAAACCAGGGGGCAGCTCCGGAATTTGAAGCTACGGTTAGAGTGGGCGCCGTCCGGGTTTTATGCAAGGGGTATGATCAGCCCTGGTTGGGGCCCAGGGGACGATTTTTAAAAAATTATTTTTAAACGTTTGTAAATATAAGACCTGCAAAATCACAGCAAAACTCCTGTCATGTAGAAATATATCTTTTTTACTTTTTTTCTTACGAATGGTTGTAAATTAATCAGATTATTAAAAAAAAATCAAGTTCAATAGGACGATTTACTGATGAAGTTGAAAAAGATAACCATGCCCGCTTGTATTGTACTCGTATAATAAACATCAAAGAGTCATTTTAAACGCTACTTTGTAAAACCAATTACTTAAAGTCGAGTGACTGACACATTTGAATAAAAAAAAGAATAATTAGAATAATCAGAGTTTCCATATTTGCAATAACAGTGGCGGATCCAGAGATTTTTTATTCCAATGAATGATATTGTATTTTTTGTTCAACATGTAGGGAGAGGGTGAATTAAGTTTTTATAAACTGTGCCCAATCCCGTTGTAATATTTGATATAAAATAAATTAATGAATTATAAGATAAATCTAATAACTCATTTAGTAAATGAGACAAAGAAAAGATTAATGGGATGTCGAAAAAAATATGGTATGAATTGATGAAAAGTGTAAAGGTTGCGTTGCTGATGGAAATACCCGCGAATCCTCCGTCACATGATCAATTTAGCTCATGCGACTTTTTTATCAAATGGAAAATGGAGGGACGAACTACAGCATGTGTGATATGTGCTGCAATAGTGATGATGACACTTCAAGATTTTTATACTTTTGCTAAAATTATGGATGTTGCGCAGTGTCCAAGATGTCTGAACAAACGTGGAGTTGTAACGTGTAAAACTTACAAGAACAATTGTGTCAGTGTTTTCCTTAATCGTGCCAGAACCCAAATCCGTGAAATTCGCGTCCCTATGTGTACTATCGATATTGTGGTCAACAGAAAGTGGGAGTCCCTTACTGACTTTCCAGTAGTGCGGGACATTAGGGGACATCAATGTGCCAGTGTATTCAGTAAGTAGTACTTAGGGTTTTCATTATTTCAAATTAACGTGTATTTGACCACTTAATATATCATTTTTTGAACGACAAGTCGTTGTTTGTCGTTGTTGTGGTGATTTGCTAGAAGAGGAGGGGGTTTTTAACGAATGATGTATCGTGAGAAAAATAGGACCACGTGATATTTTCATAAACCAATCAAATCACTGCGTCTTTTACTATGGAATGTTTACGTTTGTACAACTTGTGTATTGGTATTTAATTATGTAATTTAGTCTTAACTGATTCTTAGAACGTTTCTGTAAATATCAAGAACAAATTAATAACTCGTGTTTTCAGTTCTAACTGTGACTGGTATCTAAAATAAGTACTCGTATGATCGGGTTCGGGGTACATACAGGGAATGTGAAATCGGAAGTTTGAAACGTTCCCTTTGTTAGAGGGTGTACAGTGAAACTGAAAGTAAACATTTTGTTTTTGTTGTAGATCCCCTAAAAAAAAATAATCACCGCTCCTTTTAAAAATGTATTGCAGATATGCCTACTGAAGAGTCCAAGATGTTGGCCACCACTACAATACCATCCACTTCATCAGCAAATACACAAGGGAGGGCTTGGATTGGGCCAGCGTCATTGAAAAGTACAACTCAAGGTAGGACTGCATTTGTTGAACTAGGTTGACTTGGTAGTTTTACACAATTTAACAAGAGTATAATCAGAAATATTATTGAAAGATTAAAAAGCAAAGTAGTATTTTTTTCTTACCAGGAAAAAAAACCCCAAAATAGTCACCACCTCTGTGTAAAAAAAAAATGTATTGCAGATATGCCTACTGAAGAGTCCAAGATGTTGGCCATCTTTACAGTGCCATCCACTTCATCAGCAAATACACAAGGGAGGGCTTGGATTGGGCCAGCGTCATTGAAAAGTAAAACTCGAGGTAGGACTGCTTTAACGTTATATATCCCTCAGCAAGGCGGGGTAACTCATACATATATAAGATAATGATGAAATTAAAAAAAAAATGTTTTCTATTATGTTCTGATTGAATGATTATCAATTATCCACCAGAATACATATCTATATCAAATGCGAATCTTGATCAACATATAAATTGATAATGGAAAAGAGCATTTTCAATTTCTGACACCTGAGGGATGGATAACCTTAATTGAACTAGGTTGACTCAGTAGTTTTACACAACAATTTAACAAGAGTATAATTCAGAAATATTATTGAAAGATTAAAAAGCAGAGTAGTATTTTTCTTACCAGGAAAAAAAAAACCAAAATAGTCACCACCTCTGTGTAAAAAAAAAATGTATTGCAGATATGCCTACTGAAGAGTCCAAGATGTTGGCCACTTCTACAATACCATCCACTTCATCAGCAAGAACACAAGGGAGGGCTTGGATTAGGCCAGCGTCATTGAAAAGTACAACTCAAGGTAGGACTGCATTTGTTGAACTAGGTTGACTTGGTAGTTTTACACAATTTAACAAGAGTATAATTCAGAAATATTATTGAAAGATTAAAAAGCAAAGTAGTATTTTTTTCTTACCAGGAAAAAAAAACCCAAAATAGTCACCACCTCTGTGTAAAAAAAAAATGTATTGCAGATATGCCTACTGAAGAGTCCAAGATGTTGGTCATCTTTACAGTGCCATCCACTTCAGCAAATACACAAGGGAGGGCTTGGATTGGGCCAGCGTCATTGAAAAGTAAAACTCGAGGTAGGACTGCTTTAACGTTATATATCCCTCAGCAAGGCGGGGTAACTCATACATATATAAGATAATGATGAAATAAAAAAAAAAAAATGTTTTCTATTATGTTCTGATTGAATGATTATCAATTATCCACCAGAATACATATCTATATCAAATGCGAATCTTGATCAACATATAAATTGATAATGGAAAAGAGCATTTTCAATTTCTGACACCTGAGGGATGGATAACCTTAATTGAACTAGGTTGACTCAGTAGTTTTACACAACAATTTAACAAGAGTATAATTCAGAAATATTATTGAAAGATTAAAAAGCAAAGTAGTATTTTTCTTACCAGGAAAAAAAAAACCCAAAATAGTCACCACCTCTGTGTAAAAAAAAAAAAATGTATTGCAGATATGCCTACTGAAGAGTCCAAGATGTTGGCCACTTCTACAATACCATCCACTTCATCAGCAAGAACACAAGGGAGGGCTTGGATTGGGCCAGCGTCATTGAAAAGTACAACTCGAGGTAGGACTGCTTTTGTTGAAAAATGTTAATAAATAGATATCATACATGTTAAGCCAATTTCAATTTCTTTTAGAAATGAATTGTAAAGCTTTATTGTTAAATTCTTGTGTAGACATGCAAATTCTTTGTTGAGACTATTACGATTATCACAATTATGATTTTTGGGCTAATGTTTTGTGTTTTTAAATTCCAGGGTTACAATTATCTACCGAAGAATTTGACGTGCCTGGGACCGCAGGTCAGTTTGAAACCCTACTGATGTTAATTATCCATGAGAATGAACTGAACAGATTTTTTTTTTTGATAATTACTTGTTGTATTTGTATGTTGTGTTTGATGCATTGATGAAAGTGTTAATTGTAATTACTTGTTCTAACTTTTAATAGGTGTTTTTGCCTGGGCAGTTGTCACAACACTTGCCATTATTCTGATTGTGATAAGGCATCTTTTGCTTTCGAAAATAAAATGCTGCTGTAGAAGGCAAGTCAACCATCTTCCTAGAACACCATCACCACCTTCAACACCGTGCACTCGTGAAACTGTAGAGCAGATAAGAATGCATTTATTGCACACACCATCTTTCATTGCTACCACCCCCAGCAGTTTATCGGCGTCAACCCCCAACACAGTAGTTTCAGTAACTCGACCTCTCCTTGGTGATAATGACGATGAACCTATTTCACAACGTACCAGGGCTAAAAGTGTCGCGAAGAGACTTAGCCTGTAATTTCTTTACTAGTTTTTCAAAGGGATGATATTACTACGTTTTGAACTTTTTAATGACTGTGTAGTGTACAAGTTTTGAAAATGATAACAGTAAACAGTTTTATGAATGTGTAATCAGTTTAAAGTTGTGCATTTTTTATGACAGATTTTTTTGGAATTGGAAAAAGCATAAACAATTTGATGACATTTTACTTTTAATGAATGTACATGTAGTACAGAGCAACGGTATTGTTTAAGGACATTGACTCGTTAGTTTTTCCTATGGTTGCTTTTAATGTTTTTGTATTTTTTATTTTTTTTTTATTTTATGCGACAGTTTGTATTTTACTTGAATACTGATCAAAGGAAAATTTAAAGTCCTGCCTTTATTTGCTGATTATTATAATTTACATATGACAGTGATCATTTGGTTATTTTTGGGATGTGCAATTGATGTAAAATGATGTTTAAGTTGATTTTAACTGATAAATGTGATTTACACTTAACATTGATCATTTGCTTATTATGATTGTGATGTATAAGTTATGACATTAGGGTTAATTGTTGCAGCACATATTTCTATATAATAATATTTAATATCCAATAGTTATAGAGTATTATGCTTAATATTATCTACCTGTGATATAATGCTGTTAATAACAATGCAGGTTTTAAATATTTTTGAACATTTGTTTAGCTAGAAATTCTTTTGGTTAGCAACTGGGTTTAAAGAATAAGTTTGCACAGTTTGATATTAAGCATGTTAATGTCTATTTATAGATATTTTTGTCAATAAGCCAGTATATTTCTTAACATTGTTTTTACCTAATGTCATTTCTTTGAAAATTTGTTAAGTATTAGGAAATACTTAAAATTTTTGTTACAGGATTTTTGTTAATAAAAAAGTATTCTTTCTATATTGCCTTCTATATTTTATTAATGTACTCAAGTTCGAAATGGATATTCCGATAATTGTGACATTACGCTGCTGTCTGTAAAAATAATGTTTTACTGGTTTTTCAATTTCATTTAACAAATAACTAGCCATGTTTATTAATATACCTTTTGTCCTTTGACATGGATATAAATTTATATATATTTTTTTTTTGTAATTAAGAGATGGCAGACAGCGGTTTATTAAAAGAAATCCTGGACTCCTTGAATGACCCAGACACCGTGCAGTTGTTTGCTACAGTTAATGGTCTTACTGGTGATGCCGAGGTCGAGAACAGATTAAGGGAGCTCCAGTGGGAAAAGCACATCGATGACTTATGGCAGGAGGTTCTTTCCGAGATGGAATCCCCAACTAAAAAAATTAGACCATCCCAAGAGGATGGCGATCAACCCTCTACGAGTGGGCAGTCGGGGGGTGGGGGGAGTTCCGAGGACCCATTAGAAAAACCCTATTTCATTTGGAAGAGAGACACTCGAACATTTAAGAAAAACTTGGCCCGCGACACCACGTTTAAGGTCAAATTTAACGAGCAGTGGAAGGGGGATAAATTGTTAGATATACATAACAAGTTGCACGATATGTTCGACGACCTGTTGTCAGAGGCCCGGGGTCACGATGCGGATCTGGGAAGGGTGGTCATCAGTCATTCGAGTTTAAACAATCCGATCGTCGTGCCGCTACAATCCTGGGAAAATCTGAATGCAGATGTCGTCCTGTCCGAGATCACCAAAGTACTTAATTCGAACGAAAGCTTGTCCGTGGACGAAAATCTGTTGATCACCATAGGGTCCATCGATTTGCCCAAAGGGGGAGGTAACCCTAGAAAATTACCCATCACGTCTCTCTTTGGTCCTAAAAATAGCGTAGAAAGAAAGAGATCGCTTTTTCACGTACAAAATGATAACAACGTATGTATGGCCATTTCCATTGGTCTCTGTTACCTGAAAACGTGTGAAAAAGTAGATGCTGTTACGTGGACAAATTTAGTGGGGAAAGATGCTGGAACAATGTTCGACCATATCATCAAGCACCGTACTGTTACTCGATCCTATTACAACAATATCTTGAAAACCTCGAGAAAAAAAATGCAAACGGAGTTGGCGATGTGGCTGTGTGAAAGAGCCGGAGTTCCTACTGACAGATATTTAGGTTTGAACGACATCGAACCATTCGAAACCTTACTTGGTGTCTGTATCAACGTTGTGTCCTCAAGAGTAGGGAATAAATTTGTCAGGGTGACGGAGGACGAGGACAAGCCACGTCTGTATTTATATCACGTGGACACAGAAACTGAAAAACACTGGCACGGGATTGCCAGCATACAAGGCTTTTTTAAGGCATCGTATTTTTGCCATACTTGTTTAAAACCGTATAATGATAAATCCAAACACACGTGTACCACCTCGTGTGAGGTTTGCTTACATGACCACTGTCCAGAAACAAATGTCCAAATAGGTTGTCGAACCTGTGGACGGGTCTGTCGTTCCGTGGCGTGTTTTAAACGTCATAAAAAACAAAGAGTCGTCAAGAAAGAGAGTTATCCTCCTCCTTGCGAACTGTTTCACCAATGTAAAAAATGTAGGGTCATTCTACATTGCTGTAAACGCTCTCCCGACTTGCACGTTTGTCAAGAATGGCAGTGCCCTAACTGTCTAGAATATCAAATAGGAGAACATCATTGTTATCAAAAACCGTGTGGATGTGATTTAGAAAAAAGAGACAAAAAATTTATTTTCTACGATTTTGAGACGCGTCAAGAGGACATCTTTCATTGCGAGCAAGGGTATCGACCGTCTTGCATCAGATGCGACCAATGTGTCAAAAAAGAACGCCAGTGTGTAGACTGTAGACTCTGTCAGAACTGTCGTGATCCGTCCTGTGGTCTACAACAACACAAAGTCAACTTTGCCGTGCTGCAGACCACCTGTCACATATGTGAGAAAAGGGAACTGGTGGAGGGCGCCTCCTGTAGTTACTGCGGAACACGGTGTGAGCAATGCTCCCGAACCCATAAAGGTGAATATGTGAACCCCCCTTGTCCCGACACTTGTGGAAAAAGGGAAGTGGTGTTTTCTGGCGACAACGCCGCCGAGCAGTTCTGTGCTTTCGTCACCAGTGAACATTGTAAAAATTCGATCTTGATTGCCCACAATGCCAAAAGTTTCGACTTGTATCCGGTTTTAGAAGTGCTCATAGACCGTCACTCTATTCGACCTAGCAAGATCATTTACAACGGTTCTAAAATCATGTACATGCACATTGCGCACAAATTAAATTTGACTTTTGTGGATTCCCTCAATTTCCTGCCCATGAAGCTTGCCAAAATACCAGATGCCTTCGGTCTACAGGAACTCTGTAAGGGATACTTTCCCCATTTATTTAATACTAAAGCCAATCAAAACTACGTGGGGCCGTATCCAGAGTTGAAGTACTACGGATACGATTTCATGTCGGCCGGGGAGCGGAAAAAGCTTGCCGAATGGCATGCAACGAAACGAGACGAAACCTTTAACTTTCGAGAAGAAATGTTGCAATATTGTCGCTCGGACGTTGATATATTGAGGCGGGGGTGTCTAGAATTTAGAAACTTGGTGATCAAGGTGACAACTCTAACAGAGGAAACGGTTCAAGCAAACGGAATCATCAAGAAAACGAGCTCGGGTGGAGTCGACCCCTTTGATTTTGTCACCATTGCAAGTGTCTGCATGGGGATATTCAAGTCGCTCTTTTTGAAGGGAAAAAGTAAAATAGAAATCACCAAAGATGGTGAATCGGATTTGTACGACATTCGTCATCATAAGAGTTTAGAGGGGGTCCATCTCGGTGATTGTTGGACGTCTCTCGTCGATTTAAGAAAGGACGACAATGTACAGATAGGAAAACGACATTTCAAAAGTCCCGTGGCAGTAGTACCATCTCAAGGATACACGAAGCGCGACAATTACAGCAAAATTTCCATCCAGTGGCTGGAGTGGTTGATGGAAAAAAGTCGTCAGCGGGGTAACCCCATTGTCATTTCCCACGCTCTCAACGGTGGTGAATTCCAAGTGCCAGGGACCAATTACAGATGTGACGGGTTTGTCAAGATTCCTGGCGGAAACGGAACCATTTATGAATTCTATGGTAAGAGCTTATTATTTTAACCTTTGCCCCCCCCCCCCCCCCCGTTTTCCCCCTAAACTGGAGGGGGGGGGGGGGCGGCAGCGGCGGCGTACCTGGACTTAATTACGAATGTATTGAGGATTGATATTGTTCATTTTGGTACAGGTTGTGTATTCCACGGTTGTCCCAACTGTTTCCCAGACGATAGGAATACCATCAAACACCCGTCTACCAATCAGACCATCAAAGAATTGTACGACATGACCAAACACAGAGAAAAGGAATTGAAAAATCTGGGATACAAATTGGTCATTGTGTGGGAGCATCAATTTAAATTTCAATTGGAGAAGAATGTAGCTTTGCAACAATTCGTGTCCACCCTAGATCTCCAAGACAGACTCGACCCACGTGACAGTTTTTTCGGTGGTCGCACCAATGCCATCAAACTGCATTATAAAGCTGCAGAAGACGAAACAATCCAATATTTCGATTTTACCAGTCTCTATCCCTGGACCAACAAGTATTGTCGGTATCCCGTCGGCCATCCGACCATCATAACGGACGATTTTCAGGACTTGTCGCAATATTTTGGACTGGCTAAAATAAAAATTCTCCCCCCTAGAAAACTTTATCATCCCGTACTTCCATACAATTCGAATGGAAAATTGAAGTTCCCACTTTGTAAAACGTGTGCAGACAGTGAAAATCAAAATGAATGTACATGCTCTGTTGAAGAGAGATCCATCACGGGCACGTGGTGTACTCCTGAAATTCAAATGGCAACGTCAAAAGGGTACGAAATCTTGAAAATCTATGAAGTTTATCATTTTGCCGAGTCTTCCAAATACGATGTCGAGTCGTGTGAGGGGGGATTATTCGCTCAGTATGTGAACATGTTTTTAAAAATAAAACAGGAGGCTTCCGGATTTCCGGCCGAATGCGACACGGAAGAGACCAAAAGAAAATACATTAGGGAATACAAAGAAAACGAAGGTATCCAATTAGAGTATGAAAAAATTAAAAAAAAATCCCGGTTTGCGATGTTTAGCGAAACTTTGTCTGAATAGCTTTTGGGGGAAATTTGGTCAGAGGTTGGGCATGCAACAATCCGTGTTCATTCACGAATCGGAAGCCGAAATTTTTTTTCAAATGCTCTCAGATCCTACAAAAGTACCACACAACTTTCACATTGTTTCGAGAGACATTCTTCAATTAGAATGGAGTAACAACCCCCTATTCGCGTCATTCGACAATAAAACTAATATATTCTTGGCCTCTTTTACCACCATGTGGGCTCGACTGAAATTGTATGGCGTTCTCGACAAATTAAACGAGAACGTCTTGTATTTCGATACAGACAGTGTCATCTTCAAGACAAAAAAGTCGGACAACTTGAATTATCTCCCCATAGGTAATCACCTGGGAGAATTGACTAATGAAATCTCTCCACAAGACGGGTACATTGTCGAATTCGTTTCTGGGGGTCCTAAAAACTACGCTTACCGCACACTGTCGGGAAAAGAAGAATGCAAAGTTAGAGGGTTTACACTTAACTGGGCCAACTCGAAACTTATCAATTTCCAGGCTATCAAGTCGATAATCTGTACCTCACACGACCGACAAATTGAAATTGTCAACCCTTGTAAAATATCGAGAGACAGCAGAAAGCGAAAATTGTTAAATAGGGTTGAAACTAAAAATTATAAGATGGTTTACACTAAAAGGAGAATTCTTCCTAATTTAGACACGTTGCCATTTGGATTTGGATTATAAAACGAAATATTTTGACGTTTTTGTTTTTTTTATTGAATGATAAATACACAAATAAAATGATAAAAGACATTATTCGTTGTTATTATAGACCTTGTGTGATTGTATCTTTGTATATCGTGTAATGATCGAGCCGTAGGTTCTGTGGTGAGACGGTAGATTTCGTGGCGAAGTCGTACAATACGACATCATTATCGGTCGCTTGTTGTATGAATCTGGGATTCACACCCCTATTGTCGACAATACCGTGAACAACAATGTGCACACACATAGTAATAAGGAAACACCTAACAATATTACGTAGGAGGTTAGATCCATGGTAGTGTCCATTGTAATTACAGACTTTTGTGATATGCATCATACATATAATAATTATAACTAGCTTGTAAGTTTGTATATATTTTATAACAAACAATCAAATTTCTATATATAAAGTAACGATCAGTAATACATATTAAATAGTTCGGTTTCATCTGAGTCTGAAAACTTTAACGTCTGAACTTGGGGTTTATGGTACTATCTTCTGTAGCAATCGGTTCGGGAGCAAGCAGTGCTGGCGAGATTTCTTCTGGATCAACAGTTTCTGGAACAACTGTTTCTGGAGCAACAGTTTCTGGAACAACTGCATCGGTTACAATTGGTGTCTCAATAGCTTCAGCGTGTGGGTCTTGAGTTGCGTTGAGAAGTGGTGTCGTAGATTCATTAACTTTATCTGCGTCTGTAGCGTTTGTTACGGTATCATTATCCTTAACTACTGTAACGGGTTTAGGTGCTACAGTGGGTTGAGCATCGTCATTTGTCACCGTAACAATCTCTTCTACAACTTTGGGTGTAGTTGGCTCTTCTACAACTTTGGGTGTAGTTGGCTCTTCTACAACTTTGGGTGTAGTTGGCTCTTCTACAACTTTGGGTGTAGTTGGCTCTTCTACAACTTTGGGTGTAGTTGGCTCTTCTACATCTTTTGGTGTAGTTGGTTCTTCTACAACTTTTGGTGTAGTTGGTTCTTCTACAACTTTTGGTGTAGTCGGTTCTTCTACAACCTTGGGTGTAGTTAGCTCTTCTACTTTTTCAGTTGTAGGAGCATCTGTAGTTTTAGGGTGTCTTTCAACGAAACCCATTTCGGCGTTGATGTCGAGTATAGTATTATCAACAATTGTGGTCGTAGACATGTCTGTATTATCAGAAGCGATCATGAATGTGATCACAGCCGGGCATCTATTTGACATTGTTACCAACTGTGGTGTAGTAACGATTCTTAAACTAGCAGTACACGTGTCGGATGTTGGGGTTTTAACATTCATGAGAACAGAAGACCCGCAGCCACCATTGATGCAATATACGCATGCGAAATTGTACGGACTGTTGATGATTTGGTTGAATTCATTGTTTGACGCGCACGATCCAGTTATCGATGATACTATAGCTAACACATAGTACGTATTACGTTCTCTAGATATCACGTCGTATCTAGGAGTTTTCACTGTCAGTGTCCCCAACGATAACGCGCTAGACATTAGTGTTGATAACGCTAATGCTGCGAATACACGAGAATCGATACCCATTTTGTTAAGATGTGGTGTAAAATACCTATAATCACTATACGATATGACTATAATAACAGATATATAAAAAGAGTTGAATCATTTTAATATATATTTTTAACACACAAATGCACAGGTGCGACAATAATGCGATTTCTAACACATACCATATCTACACATTGAGCCCATACATGGAACGAATTTACATTGGACTTGAACTGATCCGGTTAAAACTTGTCCTTTTTTCACGAAAGTTATTTTGTTGAATGTTGTTCTCAAATGTCCAGATGTAATTTCTTGGAATGGTGGAATTGCAGGCGTTGTAGCACAACCGTCTTTTACAAATGCGAATTCGTCTATAGTACACAATATTGGTTTAATAGAATAACTCGATGATGTATTGGCGTATTGTGCTACAGCGTTGATTACGATTCTAGGACCCGCGTCTTCAACCATCGTATGTATTCTATCAATGCCGTGAATCGCATTGAATACTGTGGGCGCGCGATTAGCTGGTGGTAGGTCGACCACGACCAATCCTTTCTGTATCGAACCGTCGATTGTTATGTATTCGTAATTAGTCGATACTAGCTCCGATTTAAATTCGTCACCCTTAAACGTTCCTATAATGAATGGGATACCAATGGTGACGCCGCACTGATATAAGTCTATTTCCATAGGTTCTGTGAGTTGCTGTAACGTAGACTTACGCACACACCCTCCAAAAATGATATTATCGGTCAGTCTAGATGTGGGGACTCGAACGTGAGCTGTACCATATTTGCTAATGTCGTATATCATTGGTATATTCGAGTCGGTTATGGCGAAATTAAAGTACTTACGACCATCGTACAATACTTCTATATTATCGAGACCCATGAGGTGCGCATCGATATCGCATCTGTATAGAGAAACACCAATGTCTATGAATTTGATGAATTTAGCAAAACCCGCGTTATTTCCAGATATGTGTAGGTATATTTTCTTATCACCTTCATACACTTTGGTGTATTGTGTGGGATCTAAAGTTTTGACTTCGAAGACCAATCGTTGTTTCGCTGAAAATGTGACGATTTTAGCAAGTTCGACACTCGAAATCCATCTGTAATTGTGCTCTTTAGATAGCTTGATGGTCATATCTTGAGCATTCGTACACTGTAGATATATAAAGACAATACACAGGATTGACGGTATACCATATTTATAACCCATGGTGTTGTAATACAGTATTGGCTAAAGTACTCAATCGTTCTACAAAGTTACAATTATTATTAGATTGTAAATTAATATTCGAATGCATTATTTCATGAGACCAAGAACATAATAGTAATAGTGAACATGGCATACAATTTCTTTGATTCAAATGTGTCACAATCAATTTCGATATATTACCAGCACAGAAACTATTACTGTCACTAAACTGTTCTAACAATTTCAAGTTCTTCAATCCATTGTAGAGGCAGAGTTTAGATCCTTTGTGGAACGCGATTTCTTCGTGTGTAACACCTGGTATGGGAAATGCAGTTCTTTTAGCTGCCAGTGCAGCTACCGTTTTATCGTTGCTGTTAATCAAGGATTCTGCAGCACTAGCGAACGTTGTTAAGTACCATTCGTCAATTTTGGGTTCGAACATAGTCAACTCGCATATCTTACACCTAGCGTACGACTTAATAATGCACGGTTTGATATTCTCAACATCCAACGGTTCGTCATCAGTATCATCAATATCACCATCTTCGTCATCACCATCATCGACGAGAATTTCGTCTGTTAGGTAACTATGAGCCTCACGGAGTAGATTGTAATGGTTCACTTTCATATTCTTCATTTTGTCGACACATAGATCTATAATATCAACGACATCGCCAGTTACGGTATCGACTACAACAGACTTGCGTGTACACTTGCGTCTGTTCTCGGATATATTCTCGACAACTGTCTTAAATTTGGCACACGCACCATCACATTGTTCTAGTTGTTTAATCGAATCTTTGAGTTCTCCCTTGTGGTGAGCGTTGAGTTGACCGTTTATTCTGAAATGTTTGGCTGCAGAAATATATCGTTCTGCAGAGGGATTTGGTGTCTCTGTGTGCAGAAAGCAACATCTCGCGAATAGATGGTATTCTATCGCATGCGGATTCACGTATTTTCCAGAAAATTGGTATAATATGGTACCCGCAGTCATTATTGTGACAGCGGTCATGGGCATGCACAAGAATACCAAATTGAACAGATCCCTGCATGCCCCGGTGTCTTCCAGCACTAAGCATGTTGTGCACATGGGTACGTCACAACTATCATCGATTTCGGTCTTACATTTTTCAACATAATCGGTCAATGCCGTCACAAATTGGTCTACTTGCGTTTGTTCGAATATCAACTGATATATTGTTGACATTTTTGGCGAGCTTTAATGGACACCCCTTGAGTCCGCTGTTATTTTTCTGCCGATTGATATGTTGCACGAATGCTGATATGGCATACCATTTCATTTTAGTGATATGGTTAGCAATAGATAGTCCATTTTTTTCACCTAATGGCTTAACTATCGCCTCTAATGCTGTCAATTTGTTTACAACGTAGTCCTTATAATGATCTAAATCGAGACTGGATACCAACATTACGTTGACTCGTTTCATCTTGGTTAACATCAGTTCCGCATTCTTAGCCAATTCCACAGTATCACTAATTGGTGTCACTGTGGACATATCGCTTTGTGACGGCACCGAGTAACGGTCTCCAACAAACTGATTTGTTATAAAATATGCTGGCATGTTCTTGCCAAAGTACTGTGTATCACGATTGAACTCCTCAAACATGGTCTCGCCTGGCACGACCGAATCGAATGTGCTCATGAATTCTTCGACCAACGGCGCATCGATATCCTCCTTCGACACTATCTTCATGGCATTTTCGCACGCCTGATCGAATATCGATTTGAACCCCACAGCTCGGTCCTTCCCAACTACACCTCTAGCTATCAGTTCGTCGCTAAGTAAGTCGCGACCCATGTAAGAGTTGGCATCTTTGTAGGTGGCAGTGCCCTTTTTGAACTTATACTCGATCTTCATTGGGAAACTGGGCGAATGTTTAAACTTGTAGTTGTTAACACCACACACTGTAATTCCATCGGTCGTAATTGAAATTATCGATCTATCGGCGTTCGCCACTACAGTTTGCAAACACATGCAGACACTGGTGTATTTTGTGAGATAAAATAATACCGGGTCACCGTGTTTGGCTCGACCGATTAGGGACACCACGTTCAATTTAGCCTTCGGAGCATACTTTCGATTTTTTACGCCAGTTTGGAGCACTCTGTACACGTTGGGATCTAGGTCGAAATGTTTAATACAAGTTGCGTAGAAATTCGAAAAGTCATAACACGTACTCCCATTGTCTGGAGAGTAATGCTTGCGGCCCATCACGACGGCTTGTTTTTTGAACAGTTGCCATATGGTATATTTGTCAAAGTCGTCACAGGGTCCGTTGAAATCTTTAAGTGTTCCATCCCATGTTCTGCTTTCGGGCGTATCGATAGATATAGTTTCTCCTGTGATATCCTTCACGGCGCATCTGAATTTCTTATCAAAGCGTGGTGTCATGAGTGACACACACAATTCCATCACGCGAACTATTCTGGGATCTTGATTGGTGACGAGCGTAGTTTCATTCTCACCAAGATACTTTTGCACGTCTCTTCTGGTCGTAGCGAGACCACATTTTGCGTATGCGTCTTTAATTTCTCGCAGCGATCCAGATGCTACCATTCCTCCATTATGCGGTGTGCATATTATCGCTGGTGTTAAACGCGCCTCCAATTTCTTGTCTTTCGCTTTATTTGGCGGTATGAAGACCATGGGGAGCAGAGTTGCGTACTTCAAGTCGTCGCATCGCACAACGTCGTAAGGGGCGTTGTGTACAACATCGTGTCCCATGTTGCATATAATTCCTTCTATGGTACGTTTATCACCCAAAGGCGCCAACAGGTCTACTTTGACACCTTGGGATATTATGTGGGTACAGTTCTGCAATTTCGCATTCGATTTTGAGAATTCTTTGTAGTGGTCAGCGGGGTCTATGAAGCATACTCGAGTGAGTATTTCGTCACAAACATTCCACTTGGGTGCGAGCATGCTGGCGAATGGTACCATTTCCTCGTACTTCGCTTTGACCAATTTTATTATTTTGGTGTAATATACACCTTTGTGACCAAAAAACAGAGGTTCGAAATCCGAGCCGTGCATGAATATGAACCGTTTGTCTCTGGGTGTATAAAATTGCCCGTATCGATCACTGTTTGACATCAACACATTATTGTTCAAAAAGTTTGTAACCGTGCGGAGCGCATTGCTGTTAGCAAATTTCATAATGCATTCCGATTCTGTCACTTTACCAGTACAATTAAGTCCCAGGACCGTAGATGACGTAACATCTTCGCACTCATTCATATCCATCACGAGTTTCACCATAGCATCCATGTATGTGTAATCGAAACTTTGTATCTCGGTAACACCAATCGTTTTGATGTATCGGATGTTGAATTTGGTACATTGTTCATCGTCATCAACCATCGGTTCGTCTAGACTAGGAATTGTGTAGAGGTCTATGAAACACATTGGTCTACGGTTGTGCTCAAACAAGTCGTTGACATTTTCGACGCTGTCGACAGTAAATCCCGTGCTGGTAGGTCGACAATTGTTCAAAAATTGCCTAACGTATTTGTTATGTTTGTAGTTGACTAGCGTTATGCCCACATCTCGACCTGGATCCATATGAATCTTGGCTACAGCCCATAGTTTCGCATTCAAGATTTCTATATTCGGAACTTCAAACTGCACCAAAGGACACATGGTTTCGTAAACTTCTTTGAACATCGATAACGTCCTCGAATGCGCCATTAGGTCCTCCCCGTACACCTCTGGTTGATTGAAGTTGCGCCAAAGCATGTTCATGTACTCCACCCGTTTAGGGAGAGTGTATGTCCCAAACGAATCGTTGTTTGTAACGATCAGTTCGTCAATCACGAACTGTGAAATCTTCTGGCCCACTCGTTTAGGGTCGGTGAATATATCGTCTTGTACGTCCGACATCAATTCACTCAGTGCAACCATGCCACTATAATCGTATTTCGGCACTTGGTTAAAACTACCAATCGGCCGCACGGTTTTCTCATCATCGATTGTGAAGTAATCTAGCATACACCTGAATGAAGAACTATCTGTTTTTTTCAAGTTCAATCGAACGTATGTGTGCGTGTTTAAATTATAGAACGTGCCTAGTTGATACTCTAGCTTAACCAGCAGCCATTTGTCTTCCATTGTAATCGTTGTTGACATTTTTAAATGCTTGGACAGTGCATACAGTGTTTCAATTGATTACACAATGACCGCCAAATGCATCGGATCTGACAATATCAATTAGAAATCGAACGAGTTCGATATTTAACGGTCGGAGGCTATGGAGGGCCGTCCTCCGTGCCGCTCTAATAATATATATATATATACACCGTCAAAGTGCTGCCCTCTTATAGACTCCGTAGCTGTATCGAGTGGGGTTTAGACTCGTATATACTAACATATTTTTACGAGATGTGGGTTAGTTTTTGAGTGGTATGCAGTGTGTGTAATTATTGTAGAAAAATAAGCAAGTATTTATCTAAAATGTACGCGTTATAGGTTTTCGTGTTATATAGAAATACGAGATACAGGTGTCCAATTAGAAAACTATTCCAACAACATGAATCATATGTTTCCCGACGATAGTGTGTGCGAATCACCAAATGTTCACGATGCGCCCAATGCCGAATTGTTTAGATTGCAATCACAGCGTTTCGATGCATCTGATAAAGCTACAAGTGAAATTCATCTCCTGGGACAAATGTACGTACCGGGCTACCATAACAAACTAGAGAATGGATTTACGGGCTTTGATTTGGGACTGACGAACACAGATCAATACAGGATGGTCGATGGTCATATGCTCAGGGATGGTAGTTACCGCCAGGTTGTCGCGTTGGTGGACAAACCAAATCGATTGACTGGCAAACCTCTAGTGATCGGCAGTGCTGAGTATACCGACCACATGCGCAAATTGGTGGCCAGACAGAACTTCCGTAGAGAGTGTCCGATATGGGCGACACAATTCTTACATCTATGCATGGCGCACGAACCCGGACAGATGATATCCATGACGTGTGATCGCACCATGTGGTTAAAATTACTGCAAGCATTTAGTACGGCATTTACTAACAAGGAAGTCTTCATCCCGATACGCAGTCTTACGGAATTCCCACCAGTCTCCGAGGAGCGCAACGAGTGCCTCGCGTCGTTAAGCGAATATAAGTTCGTTATAATCATGACCGGAGACAAGACTGATGACAAGCAGATACGATTCTGGGAAAGGTTTGCAACGGGAATCCTGTTAGACACCGATTTCGATACGCACGCACCATGGGTTCGAATAAATGACTACCCGCCTAAGGTCATAGTGCTCTCGGACAAGGAACGATCGTATTCGCCGACTACCTTACAATGCACTGGACCAATCAGTGGACCTCAGTGACAATAGAAGTTTTATGTGTGAATTTGTATTGAATGTGATGGTAGACTTGAAGTTTATTCACTGTGGAGGATAATAAGGAGGACAGCTTTCTGACGGTGTATATATATATATATTATTAGAGCGGCACGGAGGGCGGCCCTCCGCAGACAGCTTCGATCCGAAAGTGGGTTTTTTCCAGACCTCGAACACGTTCGATTCTTTAGCTGCGGAGTTGCCCTCCGTGCCGCTCCAATAATATATATATATATACACCGGCAAAGGACTGCCCTCCAGTACACTCGATGAAATAACTTCAATTTAAAACACAACCCTAGTATTAGAGGCAGATATATATCATTTGTCAACTGCCAGACACGTGTTTGTATTTACATTTGATGTATTTTATATTTGTGAACAGTACTCGCATATAAGAGATTTAAAAACATTTTGACGCAGCACACGTGTTCATGATAGAAACATGTGATCCATTGTATCATAACACCGTGTTGGTGATAAAACATGTGCATAATTATATAGCGATACCACTGTTGGTGATAAACTATGTGTAACCCAGTATTCGTACCTCAAACACCTAGTGTTTCTGTAATAAACCATTTTGTTGAACACGTTTAGTTTTGTGCTTTTATATTATTCATACACTGGACAATCGTTACAATTTCTCGAACATTGTACGAACGTGATGACCATCGGCAGAAGTTTTGTGTAACCGGCACGTGAATGATCGTAACATTGTATATAGTTATAAATCGATACATGTTTCGTCATTCTCGCATCGAGTTATACGATATGATCTACATAAGAAAAAAAACGCAACCAGAATGTTTTGGGAGGTCTACAATTCATCAGGTTTATTATCCGAATCCATAATCTTGGACATGAATTTCTCAGCATTGATATACTTTAAAACATCGTCAATATTGACAAAATATCCCAAGATAAATGTGAATAATTTTAACACAATGCATATAATCAGAAATCTAACAATCATTCCTATAAAAACTCCCCATCTATCTGCGAGTGTGAGAGCGAATCCGATAGGTCCAGACACCACAGTGAATTCGGGCACCAACTCCACACGATGTTCGTTGCAATCCCACACTAAAGCTCCAGAGTACACCTCGGTGTAGGCATCCGGCAAGTCTGAATGTTCACTCATCGCACGCATACAATCCTTGAAACTAAACTCTTGCCTACGCGTGTTCGCTGATGATATTCCAGAATATTGTCTGTATCTGGAAACTGTTATGTTGGCCCCAACGTTAGATCCAGTAGTGTAATACTCTATGTTGATGAAGAAATCGTCATCGTCCACAAAACCTTTGGGTAATACACCGTATAAGTCTCCGAAAGATATCCTGAGATTGGAAACGTTCGGTATAGTAGCCTGATACATGTCGATACTCCCCCGGTAATTCAACTTGAGTCCATTTTTAAGTAGTAGACTGGTCATTTTGTCGTTAATTTAGATAACTGGTTTAAGATAGGGTATCTCCTCTCAAAATTATCGACAGATTTTAACACGGTTCTTCTAAACAGCGTACAAATCGATCCTTTGACAGATTGGTCTAAATCATATTGATATTTGGATATTTTCATGAATTCGCGATGTATCGTATTTATTATTAATATACATCGAGGCACGCTCAAGTTATTTACAGCGATCGCAGTTTCTATAGACAATTCGTGACGCTGTAATATGGCTACGATACCATCAGCCATCGTTCAGGAAGAGGCGATGCGAAATATACCTCGCGATGATAGCTTAGGACCATTTTTATTTAATAATCAGAACATCGTTCCAGCCGCACCATTTACAATATTCCCATTGGTGGCATCCAGTACCAAATCTATCAATGTGTATATTTGCTCACAAAAACCGATAGTAAATCTTCCGAAGATAGAAGCTAGAATCGTACCATTCAATGGTGTATCAAACGCTCGTGTTAACGTGGAATTCCTACATAAGAGAATTGTTCGAGTGGAAATCGCGAACGCTCTACTTATCGGGATAAGAATGTCTGATAAAGATAACACTGTGGTTTTTAACACGAAGCATGAAATTAATTCTATTATACAATCACTCAATTATAACCTTAAGAAGAACATTATGATACATTTACCGACAACGAAATTTTTCAAAGCGGATCTGATGTTGAATCATTTTAAAAACGGTGGTGCGTACTTGACTACACTACGAAAGAGAAACCTTAAGCACGATCACCCCATGGTTGCGCATATGGAAGAGTCGGTGCTATATATGAATGGCGTCAGTGAACACGAGTGGACAGCTACGTATTGTATGGACTTCTCTCAACAATTCATATTCACTCGTGAGGACACTACACAATTCACTATGGGATTCGATATCGATTCGATAGTATCATTAGGACGAGACGGGTGTATAGCACTCGGTCAACCTGTTTTGTTAGACCCAGATTGTGATATAGAGTATAAAGAATCTTGTGATATGTGTGCGAAATATAATAAAGATGTTGTGCTGTATATACGAGCTACCAAGCAGAATCGGAAGCACCGCAGTTAGACTAACATTGTGTAATACAAAAAAAATATGTAAATGGATCGGATTGTGATATACGAATACAAAATTTGGGGTTATACCATGGCCGCGAAAAATAGTGACGATTGCGAATTACTAGAGGTAGTTAAGGTTAGAGTTCAAGGAGGATACTGGATACGAAATGTTACCAATGTCACTTTTAGAGGGTATACCGACTGGACATTGTACACGAGACTCGCCGGCTCAATTGTCGTTCATAGTAGGTGTATATTATATTCCGAAAATAATAAGATGTTGTACTACTCAGATCGAGATATAAAGCATATGTTTGAAGGTGTTGGAATAAATTCGCAATCGTTATCGTTGAATGGAGTGCTACTAAATATAGTCGACAACACAAGATGTGAAGTTAAGAAAAAGCGTAGATCTCATGGTCCGAACACGTATATATTACATAAACAATCGTCTGTGATAATGCCTAATGAGTGGAGGATGGAGATCAGTAAACCTAATCCGCGCATCGATGGTGTGGTTATAACTGAGGATGGGCGATTAACATTTAATACTAGAGACAAGGATCTTAAAAAAATGCCACAACAATGTAAACACGTACGGGGATACACGATTGGATCTATAATAATCCCGACACATGCCGACGAATCGCCAGTGATCAAGTGGTTTATTAAAAGCCAAGACTTCCCTTGTTCAATGTGCAAAACTATCAAAATGATTGCTAAATCTAACCCACGCGTAAACGTTAAATTAGCACTTGCGGAATCCGAACTATTAATGAATATGTAATATTTAATACAGCACCGCTCATGTGATTTTTTTTATTAAATGGTATCGGAAAATAACGTACACGATACTGGATAGCAAAGTATTCGCACGATGATATCGACACTTAAAATCGCAACCTTAATGGTGGTATTTGGTACCATTAACTCCGTCTTGGTACCGTGCTTATGTCCGGATGAACCGGATGCTAACGGATGTCATAGATCGTCGATTAGTAGATGTTATCCACTACCAGTCGATGCCGATGGTAAACATGTGAATATTTTCATGGCTAGTTACGATATACGAAATAATGTCACCGGGGGCCTACTATACTGCATGAACAAAGCTAACCTGTCGGTATTCTCAGGACAATCGGCGCACACCTTTAAACTCTGTGATAATACAGGCATCCAATGCGGTACACGACACACTCTGAATTTGAGAGACTGTGGTTTCGCATCGAACACTGTTACGAGTTTCGAAATGCCAGTACCAAAACTCAGTCGAGCTCAAGATCAAACCACCACTGTCATAAACGCTTATGCTACAGATCAGGCTACAGCATATTCGAAGACCAAGGTGTATCCTGCGGTTATTCATTTCAACTTCAAACCTCATTTGGGAGATCACACGTCCACTAAGTATACGGGACTGAGTTCGTACACCGTGTATCAAAATTATAAAATGTCGATAAACATTGGATGTAGATGCCCCAACAGGGGTTTGCAGTGTATCGATATGTTAGCGACCATCAATGGAACCAAACGGTGCTTTAGCACAGTCTACGACGCGGATGATGTCACATTCCCAGATATTGACGGGGATCATATGACGGCGAAATTATTATTCGATGTTCATAGAACCATATACCCACACAAACAATTCATCATAGCCAGAGACCCTAAAGTCTCAGGTTCCGAAATATTGTGTTCGCACGCATCGTGTGACGAAAGTCTTGCCATTAAGATCTATGAAGTCACACATTTCGATGAGTGTTATCGCGGGAAAGGAATTGTTACACCAACAAACGAGGTGTTCATCTATCCGGATGGGAGTCTACCGGTATACGATGGAGCAATGACCGGTAACAGATTTGGTAAGACTTATCTGGACACGATCACAGACTGGTTGGAAGAACACGATAAAGTTGTGGCACATTCGGACACTGTTATCAATAAACGAGAACAACTCAGGAAAAACGAAAACCTTTTTAAAAATTCATTTAATTGGCTCGTACTGTTAATAGGAACGGGATGTCTCACTGCAGTGATTATCGGAGTATTGATTGTCAAAATGGTTCGCGAGAATAAGTATCTCGGATATAAAAAACTAGATGGGGATGATGATGACGATTACGATGATGATACGGATGTCGAGTACGAACATCCTATCAGCAATGATGAAGTTGTAAACCATTTAATAACAGCGAATCCGAACAGTGCCATCTTTAATAATGGTGGGTTTGCACAGGATGAATTCGATGACGACGATGGTGATAGTGTGGGTAATGTGAGTGTCATACACAAAGCTAAATTTGCTGAACGAAAAGATAAACCGTACGAGTCTGAGGAAGATTTAATGCCATGAAACTAAACGTTGAATATATCATAGTGTGTGTTTTTTTGTTATATTTATTAACATGAAATTATTGTGTATATACGATATCGCTATAAAAAATACAAAATGACAAACTCCATATACTATTTTGTTATTTTATGCACATTGGCGTGTCTTCGGTATGGCTCGGCTACCGAAAATCATGTATGCTATTGTATAGAAAACATCAATACGATGAATGTAGATTCGGACTACGGGTACAGATCGGTCAAATATGCACCGTTTTATCTCAATCAATGTTATTATGCTCCGGCAAATGATGCCGATCGAACCAAAGATGTTGTGGCGTACAGACGTTGGAAAGCCATATATATCGATCGTGTAGCACAAGTATTTAGACGAGTAGACGTTGTTAGACCGGCAGTTTGTGCGTACGGTCAATTTTACTACTTCACTAGAGATATAATGTATAGAAAACGTAATTGTACCAAACCCAGGAGCATAATGGAAGGATGCGTATTCAGCGATATTAAACATTATAAGAGCGATAACGGTTTCACAGGAATGGTGACATATCTAGATTCTACAGTGATTCCACGGGACGATTCTGTCGATTACCCATATCCACACTTATACGGAAAAGTCAATATAGATCCCAACCCGAATCCTAGAGATCCGTTTGTAAATACTGTGGAGCCTCATTATGTTAGGTATCGTAGCAGATTGCGAATCGACGATCGAATGAAAAAATATATTTATTCTGTATAAAATAACACATGGACATCAACCTCTCGATACTGAAACATTTGCGATTCGATTTTTTTGTAAAGATGTATAACCTGGTATATATAGCGGTGTTAATTACACTGATGAACTATACGTTTGCATACGACTGCTTATGTATCACGAACGTTAAACCAAACACGCCGACCGGCATTAATAGACGAGATCTGATAAATGGTGAATGCTTTTATCCACCAATCAACAATATTACGAATGAAGTAACCATGACGAGTTGGACCAGACCGGGATATGTTAACGGCGCGATTCCGTATGGTGTGGAGATCCTTAAGAGCGTATGTATGGGTACAGATTATACGTTCATATCCAACTTGGTGGATTTCACAATGGCGCAATGCATGAATGATAGACCGGCATCTGAAATTTGTTACGATCACGAAATCATCGATGGGGTTTTCGCAAACACTGGGAAATTTAGCATTGAAATGGGTGACGTCGCGACTAAATCTCTCCACTTACACTATCAACATGGACACGAAGTGTATCAAATTGGGCGTGAGAATGCTATGTGCGGATCTACGTGTCAGGATTTACCCGTATATGTAGACGGTAAAATCGTATGCTACACTGTAGCTTTAGAACGAGCTAATACTACTAATGTGGTAGAGTATATAAACGATCTTCAATTCTCGGTCATATGGACTAAATACATTAACAAACACATTTATCCGATAGTTAAGAATTTGGATGGTACATTTGGAGACGCACCCAATGCGCTCGCGAGAACATTGGATCGGAAAATTTTATATATACACAAAGACGACGAAGACAGTAAGCAGTACAACAGGTGTAACCGATTTAAACACTTCAAACCTAACTCATTACAACCTAGGCTAAACACTATCGCGAGTGTTACTAGAATCGGATATATACCAATATCGAATGTTGATGTAGCAAACGCCAAGACTTCGTCCACCAATGTCGTGCTCACACAAAACAACACGTTTCTAACGATACCATTATTCGCAGGAGTTGTGGGGACTCTGGGAGGATTGTTACTTTTTATTTGTACCATCAAGATTATGATGTTTTGCAAACGACGAGAGTTGTTATGTTATGGAGAATCACCACTGTCTTACGAAATTGATCATAAATGGTCTTTAGATTTCAACTTTAATTGAATATATGTATGTAACGATTGGTAAAATAAAAAAAATCACTATATATATCATTATACAATATGTTTATTATTTTTTAACAACGTAATATTAACAAACTTTGGCTTATAATGCATACAAATAACTAATTGTGTACTATATATAATAATATAATATTACACTATCTAACATCCATATTCCATTTGTGACGTACTATTCGGATGTCTCTCCTCCGCATACCCGACGATGGTTTGATAATCGACATCGAATATATGTGCGATATAAGTCATACATTTGTCTTTCAGATGTTGAACACTTTCATCAGCACATACAATATTGATTGCGGAACAAATATCAGATATGTACACATTAAACCTGGCACGGCTTGATTGCCTAACTCTGAACGCTATAGTTTCTATATTGCTAATCCCTCTTTCTAATAATTCCAAGAATATCCTACAGATTTGAACAATGGTTTCGGTACAGTTACCACAATTAGCATCGGCTATAATCGTGTTTATACAATTAACCAACATATTGATATGCAAACTGGACGGAATTTGCGAGGAGGCGAAGCCGCAGCTGTCCAATACACTAGCAACCATCGACCGACGCTTTATCGTATCTCCAACTAACCTAAATGTTATCACCGGACCTGTAGTCTCAAACATGCCTGTGGATTCTTTCGCAATCTCCCTCGTATGCGAGTCTGGTATGATATCGTACATATTGAAACCTAAGGATCTCATGGTGGCATAACCATCGTTTGTCAAGGTTCCGCTATTCACCCCATTATAATATACAGTGTTTACATACTCACAATAACACGCGTCACAAGGAAATTTGTTAGTCAATGACATATATTGTAATGTGTCCACTACAACGAGGCTGGACGCTCGTCTCAATGCGCACATGATGAAAAATCTACATATCGAACCTGATCCCTTCCCATCTATTTCCGGCCTACCTCGATCAGTAGGTATAGTTAAGCACCTTAATATAAACTTTGGACCCGTCTGGAATAGAAATTTGTCTACATATCCGGTACTCGCACACAACTTCACGCGTTTTTCCAAAATTGGTTTAATATTCCTTATGTATGTTTTGAAAGTATCGAAATTTTTAATCACATGCTTTCCGTATTCCAGCACATCCCTCTGTTTATTAATTAACCAGAACGACTCCGAACTCGTCACTCGAGTTTCCCATGCTTCCATAAACAATTGTTTATACTCGGGATCTGCAGATGTGAATTGAACGGGTACTAGTACAGTACCAGCTTCTTCAGTGAATGAGAAGTGAAGTTTCGTACATTCGTTGGAACCGTTAGTGTTAGATTTAATCATATCTTGTACAGTTTTGGTGTTATTCAGCTCTACCGACTCTATTTTCCTAATTTTCTGCAACATATCTAATTCCGAGAACTCGTGTCCTTTATACCGATCGGTTTCGTTAGATAACTTCATCGTCATAAATGCGGTTAGCATTCTTAACATTGCATCTTGCGACTGCTGTTGGGTAGTCATCATACACTTTAATAAATCGTTGTTGTTGCTGCTATTATCATGTTGAGATTTTGACACATCTCGGTCTTTCGACTTGTTGTTACTCTGTATGATACCAATGATAACTTCCATAAGCTTACTCATATCTAACGAATTATTCTTATCGGAACGATGGTCGGGTCTAACCGCTTCTATCAATTTCGCCATATCGGCTAAATTCACGCCACCACCACCGCATCCTTTACCACACCCGCCACCACTACAACCGTTACCGCTTCCACCAACATTGGTAGTGCGGTCCTCTTTTGATTGTTTTCTGCGATCATTGACAAGCTGGTCATACCTCTCCTTACACCGTGACGTATCTTCTTTCTGGTTATTCAATTTGCGTTTCAATGTCTCTATCGAACTATTCGCGGTGTTAAGACTTGTTTCCAATCGACTAATCGTACGTTTAGCAGACTTCAAATTTTTATTAGCATCTTTACATTCCTCTAGTTCTGAGTTTAACCTACGCATCTCGCGATTTAATTTCCCGATCGCATCATCTTTGCCGTTTTGTATTTTGGTAATTTCAGTATTGTATTGTAATTCCATATGTCTCAATTTACGTTCACCATCCTCGATTTTCGTTTTTAAACGTGTACATTCACTCACACTCCCAACTTGCTCCTTTGTGTGTTTTTTTGTTAATGGTGTAAATATTTGGCATAACTCTAGCCTTGTTGCTACGAATAGCAATATCATCGGGTGCTATTGTAGTACCAACGTTTCCGTTTACTGTGAATGTCGGACATAGGTGAAGGTTTTGTACTCCACATATACGCCTGCTAGCCGGATCTGCATTAGAATGCAGGCCTTTATGTATACCTTTAAAAAGAGACCATTTGTCTGATTCATCACCACCCGTTTGGTCGATATTAGCAATTACTGAATCTATCATCAAACTATTATAAGAACAGTTGTTAGCCAATAACTTGAAATATGCATCTTGGTATTTTAAACAATTGATCGCTAGCTCGCCGATATATTCGTAGGTTAGAGTTTTGCGCTGTACTACACATTCGCGCAAGTTTCCGCGCACCGAATTCATCATTGATTTGCAATCATCTATAGATTTCGCATGAGCAGCGTACCTGTCTTTACAACTACCATTGATATTTTTTCGATTGGGTATATCGCCAGTAAACTCGTGCAATATGCGGTCATGTATACGGGTTGAAAATTTGTCGTAAAATGGATGTGAATCAACATCCATATGAAATATACTATCCAAAGCCTGTATCAATTGTCCAGCAACGTCTCCGCGACAATAATTCGGCGCTTCGGTATTGATATCGGTATTGAATATCGCACGTATCTCACGTAATTGATCTTCATATAACTGCGCGTGCCAAAGTGAAGAACGCACACCTTTTTGAACATCATCCGCAGTTATTTCTCGACCAGTTAATCTACCCAACCCCTTAGTTGAAAACGCTTTAATGCGTTGAAGGTTATCTTTGCATATCTCACATTTGTTATTGTCGGTATTGTGTACTTGCAAAATTTTCATTTCTACGTCAGCCGGCTGTGCATTTGAGGATCGTTGGGGTAGATCTATCGGTTGTGATTTGGTAGTTGCGAGTGTTTGTCGGTTATGTATAGATTGTTGTTCTGGAAGTATAGGTTGTTGTTGGACAGGCATAGGTAATCGTTGACCATATGTGGGTGGTGGTTGGCTAATTGTAGGTGGCGGTTGACTAATTGTAGGTGGTGGTTGACTAATTGTAGGTGGTGGTCGAGAAGACACATGTGGTTGTCGAGCAGTTGCAGGTGATGGTTGGGTATACGCATGTGATTGTTGCTTCGCTCGCTTGGTTGGTTGGGGGTCATCTTCGGTTTTCACTTTTCTCACTTTACTATCATGAAGGTTTTCTGCGCCACCATCCAAAGATCGTTTATTATTCTCCATATAATTACCAGCCATTATTACATCTTCCGGTGCGCCACCCGGTGTATCGATTGATGCGCTGATTAAGGAAGTATTATTCGACTCTTGAGTAGACGATGGACCAGCTGCTTCGAGCAGTTTTAAAAAGTCATTATCGGACATCGGTGCGACCGATGGGATGGTAGCCGATGGGATGGTGACCGATGGGATGGGAGCCGATGTGCTCGCGACCGATGTAGTGGGAGCCGATGGGATGGTGACCGATGGGGTGGCGACCGATGTGTTGGTGGCCGGTGTGTTGGTGGCCGATGTGTTGGTGGCCGGTGTATTGGTGGCCGGTGTGTTGGTGACCGATGTGTTGGTGGCCGGTGTATTGGTGGCCGGTGTGTTGGTGACCGATGTGTTGGTGACCGGTGTGTTGGCGACCGATGTGTTGGTGGCCGGTGTATTGGTGACCGATGTGTTGGTGGCCGGTGTATTGGTGGCCGGTGCGTTGGTGGCCGATGTGTTGGTGGCCGGTGTGTTGGCGACAGATGTACTAGTCGCCGAATATGACGCGAGATTTGTACTCGAAGTGGTTGTTGGAACTTCGGGTGCAGCTGTAACTAACACAGAATGTTCTACATCCATTAACGCGGATAGTTCGTCATGGTGTATTTGTCGGTTAACATCATCTTGCACATTATGCGTCTGATCCGCAGTGGTACTCGTAACATGTATAGATCCTACAAGTGATCTAGACCCACCTCTTTTTCTTACAGTGTTGCGGTCCTTCGGAGACCTAGATCTACCCCTAGATGTAGACTTAGATTCATCATCATCGGTAGACTCACTATTATCATTGTGCTTACGTCTAATCGACTTCTTAACAACTTTTCTACTCTTCATATTGGTTTTTGGTCTATTTGACTGTTCGTGACACATTTCTTCATCTTCACAGTCCTCTTCGGAGTAGATATCTTTATCGCCATCTATACGATTACCTGTAATATGTTTATCACCACCGTTTACAACACCTCTATCCGCACCTTCGTCTTTATTCGTATCGTTCGTCGATGTATTCGTAGAAGGTGGTATATTTAATAACTGGGTAATCAAACTAAGCGATTCGTCGACCTCTTCGGCCACTTCCATTGCCTTGGTTACCATACCACCTAGTGATGTTGCATTAGATGCTATATTTCGCAGAGACTGCTCAGGACTTTGTTTCTGACCGAACGTATCAGTATCCGGTGTATAAGTACCGTCGAGACTTATTCCAAGCGCGTCATGTATATTGGAAATCGTGGACGTACTCGACGATTGTTGAGATGATACCGTACTTAGTGTATCATTTTGTGAGTCGCGACCCAATCCGAATATACAATTCGTATCAGGCGACTGCAATGATAGCGTACGATTACCGCTTTGATCTAAACTGATATGTCTAGCATCTGTACCCTGTGTTGGACAATAATTATAAATCGATACTGTACTCGAATCTTGTTTTTCCACTTGATGAGGATGCATTTGTGTCTCATCACAGCGACTACGACTAAATATATCACACATACTTTCTTGTGGTTGTGGTAAACAACTAGACATAGAATCAGGAGAAATGATGGTTGATGGAACCGATTGGGTGATCGAATCATCGTTTGGAAATGTCAGTTTCGTAGTTTGAGGTGTGTCTCGTGTAGATTTGTGCCATTCATAATTCCCGGCTCGTTGATAATCATGGTTATTATAATCAGCGTTGTGAGAGAAATCGAAACCTTGACCCATACTTTCTTGTGGTTGTGATGAACAACTAGACATAGAATCGGGACAAATGATGGTTGATGAAACCGGTTGGGTGATTGAATCATCGTTTGGAAATACCAGTTTCGTAGTTTGAGGTGTATCTTGTGTAGATTTGTGCCATTGATAATTCCCGGCTCGTTGATAATCATGGTTATTATAATCAGCGTTTTGAGAGAAATCGAAACTTTGTCCCCCTAGCGAAAAGTCTTGCAAACCAGTCTGTTGCGAATCGGGACGTTGCGATTCGAATGCTACCCGAATTGACGAGCCACTACCTATACTATCACGATTCGAGCTTTGAGTACCAATCGAAGTTTGCGATTTGTACGTCGAATTCCTCATATCAAATGACTGCGATTGTGAGCTTAGCGATGCATCATCAATATCATCAACTAGTGAAAAATGTAATGAATCGTTTCCTTGATCTAATCCATTGTCATCGATCAGTTTGTCATGAGCATCTTGAAATTCGTCATGTTCATCTTCACTAACATCTACAGAAACAGCTGTCTGCTGAGATTCTTGGTTTAGCGGTATTGTCGACTCGAGTTTTATCTCCAAACTACTCGTACTGTCGTTTGACATAATTACGAATATATGTTGAAACTAGAAACTTACATTAACGGATGTAGTTTAAACAGTTAAAAAAACAGTTAACAAATAGTTAGAATCACCAATGTCATGATCCACGCAGTGTGATGGACTCAATCAATGTATTCAATCTTGTCTTAAATGACGTAAAATTTCCTAAAAGCGTCTTGATATTATCAGTATATACTACGATATCTTCTTTGACAAGATTACAATATTCTCCCACACTAGCGTACAGATTATTCGCACCATTCGATTCGCGAGGTCGTATAGCACTAAATATTCTACTAGCCCAAGATATCACTTCTGGAGCGGTCAATGCTGGTGTTCTGCGAAAACCGCACTGGTTACTAACCTGTTCTAGTGCACTCTTTATATCTACATCTTTATCTTTTAACGCGCTTACGATTCGTTTTGCAGTTATTAACATTTGATCCAATGTGTTCGTTAATTCATTATCGATTTGACTAATATCGCCATATGCGAAATGATCCTGTTTCATTGGTTTAAACTTGTTGAGAATATCGAACTTAGCATCAAGTATGTCCGTGTTTAATTCACATATTAAGCTATGAATTATGCAACAATATTCATATGATCTAATGCATATTGTGGTTAAATAGGCCATCCTGCTAGATAGACGCTCTGTTTGGTTCGAAAAGTCGTCCGAGTTGTCTGTACGTTCGATATTCAGTTGTTCAATACGCTGGTCTCTTTCCGCAACTAATTCCGCCATTTCCGATATCCTTCGTTCTAGTTCATTGCAGCGTACTCGTAATTGTTCACATTCGCCCAATTGCTTCGTCAATCGATCGCAGTCCGTCTCACGATCACGTAATTGACCCTCAAGTGAAATTTTTACCGCTTCCAGCTTTTGGGTATCATTCAGCAATCCGTCAATTTGCACCGCGGTGCTAGCCGCGGCTTCCTTCGCAGCTTCGATACGTGTACGCAGATCTTCTTCCAACTCAATAACCCGGTTTTCTAGTTCAATAATTTTTGTATTTAATCTATCGTTCTCTTGTTTATATGCCAACAATGTTGTTTGGTACTGGTGTATATCGTTAGCAACCGAATCGTCCGCTGCACACATTTGGGCATTACGAGTTTCTAAAAGCCGAATATTTGTATCCCGTTGTCCAATAATATCCTGCAATTCTTTAATTTTTTCAACATACTTATTATTTAACTGGTCGCTTTGCGCAGCTTTTCCAAGCGCTTCCGATATCCTTCGTTCTAGTTCATTGTATCGTACTTGTAATTGGTCAAATTCGGTCAATCTCTCCCTCAATCGATCGCATTCCATCTTATACCTAAGCGATCCCTTCTGAAGCTCGTCGTTTTCTGTATTCATGTTTTGGAGGTCGGTAAGCAATCTGTCAATTTCATTCTTGTCTTCTGTCGCAGCTTTAATACGTGCATGCAGGTTTTCCTTCAAATCACTAACCTCGATGTCTAGGGCTGTAATTCTTTGGTTTAAACCTATAATACTAGCATTCCGTTGTGCAATTTGACCATTCAATTGTTCAACTGCTCCATCACACGTCTCTTTCGATGTACAAAGTTGATTTCGGAGATTGTCAAGTTGAGTTTTTAACGCACCATTCTCTCGATCCAATTTGTCAAATTGTTCGTCACGTTGTGCAATACGTTGATTTAATACAGTAACAGATTCTTGAGATGTAGTGTATTGTTGTTGGATATCGGCCAGTTCTTTTTGTAATGCATCGGATTTGGCAAGATACTCTTTTTCGTGTTCGCCTAACGTATCAGTGCATACTTTAATATTCGTCGTCAAGCGTTCAATAGTTTCTTCACATTTATTTTTTCCCTCTTGAAGTTTTTCAATTTCATTTTCGCAATCCTTTATTTGGGTAGATATCTTACCATTGCTTTCTTGTAATTGTTGCTTTTCAATTTTCAATCGATCACTCGTCTGGGTAACCCCTTCCAACTCGGTGCGTAACGATTCGATAAGTTTCGCATTGTCTGTTAAGCTACTATTCGTCACCGATGCTACAGCTTCCAATTCCGATACAGTCTTTTGATATTCGGCAAGTTTTTCATTAGCGATACCCAATTTGTATTCCGAATCAGTATAATGCTTATTAAGTTGATCACTATCGGCTTTCAATTTATCCAATGTCTCCGTAAGGGTTGTATTTTTTTCACGCTCAGTGTTTAATGCCTCTCTAGTGGAAGTTAAATTATCGTTTAAAGTTCCCGCTTGTTGTATAAATGCCCCCGAGCGATTCTTCAATTCTGACAATTCATCTTCACGTTTCTGTAATTCTTTAGCACTATTCGCATTGAATCTCTTAGCACCTTCTAATTCAGTATTTAATCGTGTCGACTCACCTTGTACAGTATTTAATTCGGTTCGCACTTTCGCCAAATCATTGTTAGCGGTCTCCAATTCGGACTTCAATCCTTCCGAAAGTTTTACAAATTTATTTAATTCGGCCGCATGCATCTTTTCCCTTTCGCTAGCGACTCCCATTCTGACAGATAAATTCTCATTATCTTTTTTTAAAACCGCCAATCTTTCTTCCGATGCTGCATAACGTCGTTTATATTCGTTAGCGGCTTGCAGTTCACTTTGTAACCGTGCAACTTCTTCATTGGTATCGCCACATTGTCTTTCATATCGCGTCAATTCCGACCGAATCCTTTCCAATTCATTAGTTACATCATTAATTCGTTTATCGTGAGTAGAATTTAATTTGGTAATCTCATCACTGAGTGATTTATTATGACTTTTCAGATCCTCTAATTGTGAATTCAACTGCGAAACAATATTATTGTGACCACCCTGTTGATCAGTTAAAGCCGATTTAGCATCACCTAATTCTCCACGTAACTGGCGAATAGTGTCATTCGTACTTGTTTGTAACTCTCTATATTGTTTCTCTATATCATTCAATTGTGCAGTTTGCTCGTTATATTCCCTAATCTTCGCACATCGCTCGCCTTGCAAAGTAAGTACTTGCGATTCAACAGTCTTCAATTTGGTACTTTTCTCAGATAATTCACCATATATAGTATCATAACGGTCACTTTTTACTTTTAATCTGTCTCTGAGATCAACATTAGTCTCGTTCAGCGATCGATTAGTGTTTAGCGAATCAGTATAATGCTTATTAAGTTGATCACTATCGGCTTTCAATTTATCCAATGTCTCCGTAAGGGTTGTATTTTTTTCACGCTCAGTGTTTAATGCCTCTCTAGTGGAAGTTAAATTATCGTTTAAAGTTCCCGCTTGTTGTATAAATGCCCCCGAGCGATTCTTCAATTCTGACAATTCATCTTTACGTTTCTGTAATTCTTTAGCACTATTCGCATTGGATATCTTAGCGCCTTCTAATTCCTTATTTAATCGTGTCGACTCAACTTGTGCAGTATTTAATTCGGTTCGCACTTTCACCAAATCATTGTTAGCGGTCTCCAATTCGGACTTCAATCCTTCCGAAAGTTTTACAAATTTATTTAATTCGGTCGCATGCTTCTTTTCCCTTTCGCTAGCGACTCCCATTCTGACAGATAAATTCCCATTATCTTTTTTTAAAACCGCCAATCTTTCTTCCGATGCTGCATAACGTCGTTTATATTCGTTAGCGGCTTGCAGTTCACTTTGTAACCGTGCAACTTCTTCATTGGTATCACCACATTGTCTTTCATATCGCGTCAATTCCGACCGAATCCTTTCCAATTCTTTAGATACCTCATCAATTCGTTCATTGTGTGTAGAATTTAATTCGGCAATCTCATCACTGAGTGATTTATTAGTACTTCTCAGCCCCTCTAATTGTGAATTCAACTGCGAAACAATATTATTGTGACCACCCTGTTGATCAGTTAAAGCCGATTTAGCATCACCTAATTCTCCACGTAACTGGCGAATAGTGTCATTCGTACTTGTTTGTAACTCTCCATATTGTTTCTCTATATTATTCAATTGTACAGTTTGCTCGTCATAGTCTCTAATCTTCGCACATTGCTCACCTTGCAAAGTAAGTACTTGCGATTCAACAGTCTTCAATTTGATACTTTTCTCAGCTAATTCATCATATATCGTAGTATATTGGTCATTTTTTGTTTTTAATTTTTCTTTGAGAGCAACATTAGTCTTGTTCAGCGATTGATTAGTGTCTAGCGTGTGCGATATCTGTTGAGCAAATTCAGTCGTTTTTTTTTCAGACTCGGCAGTTTTTTGTAATGCGAATCTGAGTCGCGTCTGTAAATCGGTCACGGTTTTATTAGCATTATCAAACTTCTCCTGTAGTGCCCTCGATTCGTCTGTCAAATCTATCTGTTTTCTATCATACTCAATTTTAAGCTTCTCGTATAATTCGTTAATTTTGGATAGTTCCGCGTTCACAACATTATTACTTTCTAGAAGACTTGTGCATCGTACATTCGATTCTCGCAATTGTCCTTCAATAATGGTCGATCTACCCAGTAAACCGTCGAGTTGCGATCGATGCGACGCGATAGATTTTTCTTTGAGACCAACTTCTGTTACTAGTTTGACAATTTCCGCATTTGCATTTGCTATGTCTGTATTCAATCTATCATTATCAGCTTTCATCGCAGCCAATTCGATATCATGGTTGTTTTCCACTACTCGTATTTGCTCAATTAATGTTTTTTTCTCCTTTGTTAATGTTCTGTTTGATTGTTTTAATTGTTTAAGTTGTGCTGTTTTTATATTTGTTGCATTATGTGAGTCATCCGTTCGATCATTTATCCTACCAATTTCATCTGTTAGTCTCTCATTCGATTTGAATAAGGCAGTCATGTCGGCACACACTTGGTCTACAGTAGCTTCAATATCGCTTTCGTTTAGTTGCCTGGAATGCGATCGCTTATCGTTGTTTACAATGCAGGCATTCAATTTATTCAAACATCTAGCGACAATCGTTGATTGTTGTTGGTTCTCCATGTTGAGATCTCCATATCTATTATTTGCCAAACCCAATAAACCATTAAGCCGATGAATTTCCGAGTTTTTTCTTGCTAATTCATCTGCCACTGTTTCGCGTAGATTAAAGGTGTCCGTTACGGATCTATCTCGTTGTAGAATTTCTGCAACGAATTCGCGTATGAAATCAATAATTCCAGCTTCGCTTCTAATGTTATTTGGTTCACATCCAAGGGCCAATCCAATTGTTTTTATATTTTCGACCTCACTTATATGGATTAGCGACTGACTATCTATAGTTTTCGCTATATGGTCAACGATTTCGTTTAAACGCACCGTATACGTGTACAATCCCTCTGTAGTAACATAATTTGGTAGTACTATCTTCTCGGTATCCTCCGCACCACTATCGATCATCACCAACTCGCTCAGCTTCGTATACGCATCCATACATTTTGAGGCGCACCATTGAAACCCTTCATCTTTAATCAGATGAAACTCCATTGTATCAACATCTTCTAATTCTGCTGTGATTATTTCAACATTAGGTTCACTGTCGCGTAAATATAAGATGTATTGTATAATTGGCATCCGCAGGTTGTGTACAACCTCGAATATCCTACCAGAACTACTATTTTCAGTATATGCAAGGTTGTAAGTAATATCCGACCCGTTTAGGACACCCTCCATCGTATCTCTAACATCCTTGTCGTAAAATGCAAGTGAGAATGATGCGAGGAGAATATTAATGTCCCCTAGCGCCACTTTAGTAATGCAAGTGGCGAAAACTTCCATCACTCGTTTTATATTAACTTTTTCTAGTTTAAACACGTCCTCAAAAAAATATTTTGCATAATGATGAGCTGCCGATAAACACGATGTTGTAATCTCCAACTTTTCAACCGCATGTCCAAGTTCGATAACTATGTTCGAAAGATCTCTCACAGTTTTGATTGTGTTGAGTCCTGTAATACAATATTCAACTGTATCTATTAGTCTCTGTATCATCACTGGATACACGGGTCGCTCTATGGGATAGCATAACAATGCATGTAATTTCTTTAGCGTAATTTGTAAACGATAGTCTAGTACACCCATAGCCTGCTGACTCATATGCTTAGCATCAATCCCTTCACATTGGAGAAAATTGGATAGGTAGCTCTCGAGCTCTGGTTTGCGGTGAGTCCACCCATTAGTATATTGATAAAAATCCACACTTAATTCATCTCGACCAAAATATAGATCAAGACTTTCAAACGAACTGTATTCCTCCATTGTGTCTGTCGCGGTTTTAACAATCTAGTGAAAACAGCAACAAACGGGTGTTTTTTATCATCGATACTCGATGTGGATAATTTATTAATAAATAATAATACAACAATCTCAACAATTTAGCTATACCATCGTTGATTTGTAGATTCGTCATCCGATGTATAATGATCCGAATCTGAACCGACATCTGTATTTTGTACACAGGTGGAATCTTCATGAGTATGCGCCATGACGGCATGTTTAACTTCATCGTATACATTTTTAGCCTTAAACATAGCCTCGACCATCATGCGTCCTTCCATATCTTCAGCCTTAACAACGGTTGCGCTATCTGAAGAGCACACAACATAATTTCCATTGGCGCTAACGTTACATTTACCAAATAATAGTCTTAAACAAGGAAGGATGTATGTGTTGATGGCGTTAACTCGGCTGCGCTTAAGAATAGTTATACCGTTTGTCGTTATAACTTTGGTGACAGGAAATACTCTTTCGACCAAAGATTTCCATTTACATTCCAAATCCACTCTCACAACCTCGATTGTATTGTGATCGATATTGGTCCGCATATCTCCTTTACAATACGATTTATCACCAAGGTCTATAATTCGTGGTTCCCATGTAACATGTTTGAACCGAGTTGTAGAATTCGATATTCCATCACGCATTCGAACTTGCACTGAGTCCATTTTTTTTAGCATGGACACTTTGTCGTTTAGTAAATTTACCGTGGATCCAATAACTCTATTGAGTTCACGTTTGTGTCGTCTCTGCAATCCTTGTTCTCGTTTTTTTATCTCCGCTAACGTTTCGGTCATGGTATCTACACTAGATTTGGTTTGCGTACCACCAGTTACGGTCGTTGTAGCTACCGGATTTGTCGTCCCAGACGGTCCCGCAGTGGCCCCAGTAGCGTTAGCTCCGTTTGTTGCGAGATTATGCGTTGCGCCGCTAGGTCCCGGCATGTTTCCTTGTAGAGAATTGTCGCTCATGCTGGGTAGCGGTTTTGTGAATAATGCATCCATCACTTCGTGCGCATTTGATTCCGTGAGTTGATTTCTCAACTCTCTATGTTGTAACAGCTGATCCGATACTTGTTTGTTCATCGTAGCAGATTCTTGTTGAAATGCGCTTAGTGCATTTTGCATAATCTCCAATCTAGTGGATTGAGATTCGGAGAAGTCGTTGACAGATCTCACGCTGTAGGCATGTATATCCGCATTTTTTATGTTCATATCGGCCAACTGCGTCTGTAAATCTTCACACATCGTTCCCGATTGCGCAAATAATTCTTGCATCAAATTGAACGTTTTATCAATAGATTTAGTTTTTTCAACATTTTGCTTGTACAGTTTTTCTCCTATACTGATAACATCCTTTAGGACTCGCTCAATCTTTTTGGTATTCTCAATTTTCGAATCAATTTCCTTTTTCATCGCACTGTTCAATGATCGTTCGACAATTTTCGAGTCATTGTACATTTTTTTGTACATTTCAGACGTCGCTTCTATAGTTGCTATTTTTTCGTTGAGTTTACAATTCTCTGCAATTTCATTTTGCATCTTGGTTGTTAAATGTTTCATTGTAGCCACCATTCCACGATTCTTTTCGGCGATAGCATTAACTAGCGATGCGTAAGTTTTGCCACCAGATGTTACTAACGTGGTTTTGTTACCCGTATTCACAATATCGCCATCGAGCAACCCCTCGCTAATACCATCGTTATCGGTTTGGGCGATCAGTCCATGAACGTTAATTTCGTGTTGAGCTTGGTCCACCAATAATGCGGGGTTTAAATGTGAAGTTTCCAATTCTGTTAATTTCGTAATCAAATCGTCGTAAATCCTCTCAGTTCGCGTTATGGTCGCATTAACATCTTCCTTAAGAGTCGCAGATTGCTTATTCATTATTTCGAGGACTTTATTTTCCAATGCGGCTAGCAAATATTGATCAACGTCATCTTGTACAACAACACCGTTTTGTGATGAATATGTGGCCAATCCCGACGTTAAATTGGACAACATGTTCGAGACATGCTTAAGGTTACTTCCATCCTGTTGTGTAGCGGTCAACAACGTTGATAGCGCGTCTATATCTATTAATGTGTTAACGCTACTATCTTCATCAACTTTTTTCATCAATTGGTTTTTGGCGGCTATGATTTGCGCGTGCTGATTAACAAACCCTGGAGTTATATCGTTAGTCAGCTTATCTAATATCTTCTGAGCCATTTCTGGTTTGGTTTTCGCAAGTTCTTCACGTTTTTTTCGAATTTCGTCCAACATAGTCTTAGTTTGCTCCTTAATCAAATCGTTAGTATCTTTTTCGAGTTTGTTTTGAGCGCGCCTGAAAGCTTCGTATTCCTTGAGATTCATTAGATCGATCTTAGATTGCGCAGCTTGATTAGCGTATTGAAACTTTTGAATCTCTCTGGCACGCTGACCTTCTTGTTTTAAGCGTTCCAGCTCAATCTTTCTTTCTGCTAAAGCTCTCTTTTTGTCTAAGAGTATTTGGTCGTGCACAACATTAGATTTGTTCCCCGATTTATCCGAACCACCCTTCTTGGTGCCATAATATTTATCATCTTCCATCGCGTATCTCGCCAAAGTCTTCAATCTTTGCCGATATTCTTTATCTGCGGGAGTGTCTTTCTCGACATCGGTAGCTATGAAGTTTTGTAAGTCTTCTATTTCAGACTCTATGCTCGATTCGACTTGAGGTTGCGTTCGATGATCGGTTATTATGTACGGTCTGGGCACAGCGTTTTGTTTGTAATTGATCCACATGTTAGAAAAGTCTATTTCTTCCGATAACAAACCATTGAAGTATCCAGTCTTACACACATTGTCGAATTTCTCGATGCTGATAGAAGTGGATCTATCAATTCCATCATGTAAGGTGTGTGAATCGAATTCCATTCGCATGACAGACCCATCGTCTCTCAAATTTCGTACGTCGTAACAGTGTAAATCGCCATCATTAGTAGATAATATGACGACGTCGTTAAAATTTGGTATACATCTGAGCGGTTCGTGGTAAAAGCACGCGTCATTGGGTCCTTTCAGATTCACTCGTCTGGTTGGTATATTGATGTAAGGTATGCAATTGAACACTGTCGCATAGTCTACGAATCTATCAATTGCGACTTGGAGTTCTGCAACTTGAACTCCTTCCATTATACTATCGGATATATTGTTGCAATATCTCCTGAAAATCTGATCGGCTAGCGTCGTGACATATTCGTCGACCGAGTCATTTTCCGGTTTGTTAATATGATCCAGGTACTGTCGTACGTACTCGACTATCTCATGTCGATCTAATTTGTACCTCGAGCTCGTTTCCATGATCGCAAACATGTATAAGCACGATTGGATCGAAAGTTCACTCTTGGCTACACCGTACATGTTGTTAAACCCGGACCATTGTGTATTAATCGAGTCTTCATTTTTCGTGTAATCGCTCACAAGGAATGGCGTTCCGTTAATCATATTTAGACAGTTGATTGATGTTTCTGTCGGGTGTATGAGTTTGGTACCCGTATATCTATCCATCAATATATCTTCATGTTTGTAGCGCCTCGTTGTCCTTATCGGGTACTCTTTCATAACAACAGTACCAATCCAATCTATAACATCTGATTTCATCGAGTTGCGCATATCTCCCCAAATAACAAGATCCCTTTCTACTATAGATTTACCTATAGATTCTTTGTTTCGCATGGTTCCGATGAGAGCATTGTAAGATGTTGTTATGTTGGCTAATTTTTCATCGCTTTCGATACACCTTCTTACTTTTGAGACAGATTGGTTATAATCTATATCACCACACATATCTGCAAGGACGCGCTTAATCCCTCTGGGTTGATTATCCATCTCACATTCTTGGTTTAGGTCCGAATCGCCTAATACCGCGGCATCAATCGACCGTATATTGGTCACTTCTGCAGACATCTTATTCCCAAAGCAATTCATGATCGTATCAGTGTGAGATTCGATACTATGAGATATAATTATAATAAATTAGACGACACAATGTTCAATATACATATTTGTTTTTATTATACATCACATATCAACGTTCACAAATTTGTCATAACCTATGTGGTTCATGATAGTTAATAGAAATTCCATGGTGTCTGGAAACTCGAATATGCCCCCAGTTTTGATAATCTTGTTCACTAGATTTGTGATAAATTTAACACCGTAATCATCATGTTTGAGAGCTTCTGTGGGCATTTGTGCAATTATTGTCAGATAGCTAAATGTGCCTTTGTGTTTCCTCAGACTAACGGTCTCTTTACTGTTCAAGAGGTCTGGGTATTTGGTGGCTATTATATGATTGAAAGATTCGTCGTGCAGGGTGGGCGGTTGAATTTTCAATTTCTTGGATTTGATAGTCGTCAGTTTAATGAGCGACGTATCTCTAACGTTTTGAAATAGTTGATCTAAACATTTCATTGGTTGCTGGGCGGACATATGGTCGCATATGTGTAAACGGCGAGCTATGTCTTTGATGTAATCCGGATTGTGAGTTAGAAATAATATTTTAAATATTCCCACAGCATATTTGGGCAGGAGTAATCCACTACGGAGTTCTATATCGAACATCATATCGTGTAGTTCATCAAATGATTCTTTGTACGGACTCATGGTGTTAATGAGGTACGATGTGTTGTCATACATCAAAACGTTTGGGTGAACCCTGGTCGACACCGATTCGCTGTGTATCAGAAAGTCCCGTTTAACTATGTCTGCACTCATGAGCTTCATGACCGGGAACGATTCCACTTTTATAACACACGGTTCGTGAAGTAGAAACCGTTCTCGAAAGGTGTGAGAGTTTGTATAGCCGTACTGCACACCTTGTATATGAACGTTTTGGTTCGATAACTTAAAGCCGATTTGGTTGTAGGTAAAGACACAGGAGTTCTTGAGATGCGGGACTGCACAGATGAATTTCGTTCGTATGGATGGTTCCCCACCCTTTATGTTAATGTTGATCTTGAGATCGCTGGTGTATTTGATGTCGGTATTTCGTTTTAAGTGTTTGTATTTACACCAGGTGCAACACTTGTATTTGATGACTAAATCCGCTAAGGGTTTGAAGATTATATTTCTCTTGCATATGTCATCGACTATGCTGATTGGTAGATGTATGACATTTCCGATATAATCCGCGCATATTTTGTGTTCGTGGTCAATTATGGACCTAACGACTTTGATTTTTCTGTAGATGAAGTCATTGTACGAATCCTGTCCGTATGTAGAACCGACATTTTTGTACTGCAAGATTTCCAATCTGTTACACAATTTCGGTTTTTCACAAGTCCGATGCATTTTACCATCCACCGTCGTCGTGACACGCATAGCTCGTTTTTTGTGAGTCAGAGGTTCACAGTTAGATATTCTGTAGTTGAAGGCTATGAAGTCTTGAGGAACCGCTTTACTCCTGCACATGGCTATGTTGTAAACTGCGAGTACGAAACCCAAGTCGCTGTCATTACCGGATATGGTGCCGGATTCATAGTCGCTGTAGGATCGCGTGATCTCAATCGTGCCGACAGATATATGTTCGGTTATGGTCTTAAGCACTAGATATTTCTTATTGTAGGGAGTGAAGTGAACTACATCATCCTGTGCGGTAAATCTCTTCCCCATCAGCAACATATCCTTTATGGCGTGGCACACTAATGATTTTAGGACATGGTGTGGACCAGCCCGATAAAATTGTGTGATTTCGTTGTTAAGAATCGCTAATTGATCCCTACCGGACATATCGAATGTGATGAGTTCTGTTGTGAATTTATCATACAATCGATCGGCGTTGGACTTGTACGAAGGTTTCGTCTCTCGACCATCCACAAATGCGGGTTCGATTATGTACCGATAACCGTCCTGTGAAAAGCACATTTTAACACAATGTTGGTTAAAGACAAATCTGGCATATCTACACGGAGACGATCTTGTAAAAAATTCCGTCGATGTTGTGATCACACGTTTCGTTCCAACTTCCATGCAATATTTCCCCACCGCCGGAACTGTGCGAACTCGCGTATCGATACTGATGACCACACCGGTTCCGAACATATCTAACACAACTAGTATGTGTAATATTGGAATGTGTAGATAATTCAATATGTACGTCAGTTGTAGGAAAATTCCCGTCGAATCTTTATCTGCATCAACGATCGGTGGTTCTAATAAAATGTCAACTATAAAATTCAATAAATCCCTGTCGTATCTAAATACACACCGTTCTTCTGGCGTCAATTCTGATTTACAGGCTACGTTGTATGGTTGTTTATAGCCAATCCCTCCCAAGAAGTGCGTATCCATATCTTCGAGACTGTAACACACATATCTCGAGTCGAAATAGTTTTGGACTAATGTTTTGACAAACCATTGTGTGAATGATATATTCGTCGATGTGTAAAACGAATACAGAACACCTCGTCTGTTTAGGTCTGGTTCATGTTTAAATTTCGACATAATTTTATAGATGATTACAACGAATTAAATGTTATCACATCGTTGCGAGTATCAATGCTGTTAAAAATCGAAGGAGTTCGACTTTTAGTGAGAACAATAGCTATGGAGGTTGCCCTCCGTGCCGCTCTAATAATATATATATATATACACCGTCAAATCTAGTCCTCCACAGTGTATTGAAAAATATCGTAGGATTGCTAAAACTCGTTAAAGGATAGGTTTATTCTGCCCATTTCGAACATCGTCGTTTGAAGCGATGTACACGTTTAAGTAAAACGTTATATTTTAATACATTTACAGTTTATTAACAATCTTTTTAAACCATTTTAAACCGTGTTTGTAGAAATGCGCTGTGCAAAGATGTCCAGTTTTATCACACAATGTCTCATTATCGCAGCATTATTCACAAATGTACATGTGACGACAGGTTGGATATTTGGCGATTCTAGACGGGTTATACCTGTCGCGACTACTACGACAACACCACGCCCTACGACTACACCTACGACTACAAGAGTCATACCAACCACGACTACAAGAGCACCCACCACGACTACAAGAGCACCCACCACGACTACAAGAGCACCCACCACGACTACAAGAGTACCCACCACGACCACGATCAGGACCGAACGTGCAGCAACGAGGTCTACCCCACCGCCAACCGAACCGTATATAGACTTAGCGGGTTGGTGTGGAACATCGTGTGAACGCGGCACCGGTTCTTCAGATCCAGATATTGATGGAGGATACGTGTTGCATTATAACGACGGGGGTACGAATTGTGTATATCTGGGCATTAACGATTATCGCAACGCATCGTCTAGAAAGGGGTCTGAATTCAACACAAATAGTGATCCTCAAATGAACAATTTATTGATGTCGTTTTTCTCCATGAAAGGCCTCCATGTGACTACTATATCTGGTAATACTAGACTGTACACCGCAAGACCGACGGACACATACAGGCCCATCTTAATACCGACTGGTCCAGTCAGATATTGTCATCGAACTAGTTATACTGGTAGAAAATTTAAAGCCGTATTCGTATACTATAAATCACGATTACCAAATGCGATACCTTGCGAATATCGAAAACCATCATGTTTTACCAATACTACACCACTTAGAACATGTCGTATGTAAATAAAACAAACTATCATCATATTTATATCATGTGTTTTTATTGTTATATACTAGATATTATATACAGCAAATATAGCGATATGATCATACTAGACGATTCATACGAGTGTGTTGTCGATGCAGATATGGCTGGGTTTGCAGGATTCCAAGGCCATAATTCCCACGCATCATTCGTGGATGTAGTTGCCGACTGTGTGGTAACCAACCAAGAATCATCGTCATCGTCACCTCCACCAATTACTAGTGTACGTTTAGTCGTTGTCCTGGGACTCGTAGATGATGAGTTTGTAGATGGGGAGTTTGTAGATGGCGATCTCGTAGATGCAGTTGTAGGTATCGGAGTCTTATATAGTCTTTGTAAAGTTAAAGGGTCATAATCTGTGTCACCAACAGGATTGCACGCATCCGATTCTCTCACGAGTCTACCGTTGCTAGCGTAATTGTCATACCTAGACACATTCGATGTCAACATGATTATATCATTAGGTGAATATATAGCATTAAAGGTCGATTCGGTTAGAAACCTTTTGCAAAGTTTAAAACCTATAAGTTCTTTGACCTTTAACACTTGTCGAAGTTCGCCATATTCGTTTGTCCCAAAATCTTCATATGGTACACCATTTTGTTTCAAAGCTGCTCGTCTACCTAAACTCGCCACATATGTTATTATAACATTTCCTAATTCTGTGTCGTATCTGATGTCTAAAATTTCGCTCGATAACAAAGTTTCTACAATGCATTTATATCTACCGGTTGATGATATAACGACAAAGCTTGGTTTTGATTCATATTGTTTTTGACAAGACGGTGCACAATAACCAATTGGTTGGATAACCGATTGTGTATCTCTCCTTTTCGAATATAATACCGGTTTAACACCGTGGTCTATATAGAAGTATGTATTAGCACAGGTTTTACGAATTGGATTTAGGGACGATGATGCATCCTCAGGTCGAATCCTACACGTGTCCACCATGGTCGATGGCATGTCTGGACATTCTGTCAACATGTATTCTTTGATACGTTCGTGGTCGATCAGTGCGATATGACCGTTCGAATCGCAAACTAAAATGTTTGGCGCCTGTATAGTACCATCTTGTGTATTGTAACGTGTGACGGACCCATTTAAGAACACAGATGTTTGTACATTCGTATCAAGGCTGGGTAAGTAATAACACCTATCATTAAAGTATGATCTGTGATTACAATATTGGTTATTTTGCATATTTTGAATTCCAATCCAATCGTAGCTCTTTATCGAACACATGCACATCATAATTGCACTAGTGTCACTAATCATGTACATTAGCATTAACGGTATCGATATGGTACTCTTCATTATGAACGATACGTGTAGAGATTTTTTTGTGGAGATGGTGTGTTGTAAACATATAATAATAAATATGCATGTATCATGAAAATAAACATTTAGTTAATATAGCATATACATAGCATTCATATATAATAGCATTAAAGATATACATTGATTACACACATTCATGGTTAACGTATTGGATGAACTTGGCGATAATAAATCTGCTAGTTTCCACGGCCAATCTGTCCAAGTCCAATCAGAGTTGGTCGCATTACTAGGAGTATCATCGGGGATTATTATCCAATCCTTTTCTGTAGTAGTAATATCGTCCCCAGTTGCATTAGTAACGGTGGGTGGTCTACTTGTAGTCGTGGTCGTGGTCGTAGTTGTAGTTGTAGTGCGTTTAGTAGTTGTAGGTTGTGGGTTAGGTTGTGGGTTAGGTGCTGGCGTTGGGGGAGGCGCTGGCGTTGGTGCTGGTGTTGGGGGAGGCGCTGGCGTTGGTGCTGGTGTTGGGGGAGGCGCTGGCGTTGGTGCTGGTGTTGGGGGAGGCGCTGGCGTTGGTGCTGGTGTTGGGGGTGGCGCTGGCGTTGGAGCTGGTGTTGGGGGTGGTGCTGGCGTTGGAGCTGGTGTTGGGGGTGGCGCTGGCGTTGGTGCTGGTGTTGGGGGTGGCGCTGGCGTTGGTGCTGGTGTTGGGGGAGGCGCTGGCGTTGGAGCTGGTGTTGGAATTTTAGTGGGGGGAGGACCATTCCACGGAAATGGTTTCCCACCAGTCGCCGGCGGTAGTTCTTCATAAGAACGATGAATCGTTTCTACACGGTGCCGCTTGCAATAAGCGTATGCTCCTAGACTTTTAAGCATAACTCGAGGACGTCCATACAGCGTTGTTCCATATTGTTTACCATTATTCTTTATAATCGCTTGTTTTCCTAACGACGAAATATATTTAAGTATAACGTCACCAACTTCCACCATTCCTCGAAGATCGAATACTTCACTCTCGAAATTAGTTTCGACAATACACCAACTGCCACCAAAATCCGATATTATTATAAATCCAGGGTTTGGAGTCACTTCTCCAGGAGCTGCACAAAGCGGGGCACAAAATCCTATATATGACATGGTATACGTAGCGTCTTGAACAGTATTGTATATTACAAAGTTTGAGGGATGCTTGGGGATAAATTTTACATTGTTACAAGTTCTTACAAGACTGCCGGATAAGGATTCTATATCGTTGGGATTATATAAACATGGTGTCTGAGCTCTTCTCAGCATATCTGGACAATCGGTTAACGTATATTTGCTCCAATACTCCGGGTGTAGTAACGCCGGTCTCCCATTACTATCGCAAATTAAGTTAGTAACTTTACTAGACGCATTATGATTGTACATCGAGTCGCCTATATATGCTAAAGATTGGCGACGATCATATATATTTATCGGTAAGTAATAACATCGGCTGTGAAAAGATACTTTTCCTCTACAGTATTTCCGGTTGTTATTATTATCCACAACTACCCATTCGTGGGCGCTTCGTGAACACATGCATTTCATGACAGCACCGACTGGTGCGATCAAAAATACCATTAACCAGAATTCACGCATTGTGGTGTAGCTACTTTTTATATATAACAACTAAAATTGTTACAAAGTTTGGTGTAGTTATATACAAAAAATGATAATACACAAATATACAAATCTATGTTGTAAAAAAAGTCTACATGATGTAAAATCGACCCTTTGGTCTGTGCAATTTCCAATCCAAACGTATCTCGCAGATACAGAATCGTTAATATAACATATATATAGCATTCATATATAATAGCATTAAAGATATACAATGAGTATATGTGTCCATGGTTAACGTATTGGAAGAACTTGGAGATAATACATCTGCTAGTTTCCACGGCCAGTCCGTCCAAGACCAATCAGAGTCGGTCCCATTGCTAGGAGTATCTGCGCGAACCATGATCCAATCTGTTTCTGTAGTCGTAGCGTTCCCAAGCGCATTAGTAACGGTAGGTGGTTTACTTGTAGTCGTATTCGTTGTAGTTGTAATTACATTAGGTCGTAGTGTAGGGAATAGTGTGGGGAGTGTAGGGGACGGCGCGGGGGCTTGCGTAGGGGCTGGTGTCGGTTGTGGAATTCTAGTCGTACTTTTGGTCGATGTAGTGGGAGGAAGGCCGCCACTCCTAAATGGATACCCACCCGTCGGTGGTGGCAGTTGGTCGTAAGCACGATGAATCGTTTCTACACGGTATCGATTGCAATAAGTAAATGTTCCTAAACTTTTAAGCATAACTCGAGGACGTCCATACACCATTGTCCCATACGGTTTACCACCACTCTTTATAATCGCTTGTTTTCCTAACGACGAAACGTGGTTAAGTATAGTGTCACCAAGTTCCTTAATTCCTTGAAGATCGAATACTTCACTCTCGAACTTAGTTTCGGCTAGACACCAACTGCCACCAAAATCCGATATTACTATAAATCCAGGGTTTGGAACCACTTGTCCACCAGTTGCACATGTCTTGGCACAATATCCTATATATGTCATGGTATACTTAGCGTCTTGAACAGTGTCGTATACTGTATATTCCGTTGGGGGTTTTGGATTAAATTTTATATTACTACAAGTTAGTATGAGACGTCTGGCTACGGCCCCGATATCGTTGGGATTGTACATACACTGCGGTTTAACTCGTTTCAGCATATCTGGACAATCGGTTAACGTATAACTACTCCAATAATTCGGGTGTATTAACGTCGGTATACCATTACTGTCACAAACTAAGTTAGTAACTTTAGTAGTCTTTGTATAATTGTATGGTATCTCGTATATCGATTCCCCTGTATAAACTATAGATTGGCGATGATTAAATATATTTATCGGTATGTAGTAACATCGGCTGTTAAAAGATACGGGTCCTATACAATATCTCCGGTTATCATTGTTATGCATACCTATCCAATCGTGGGCGCTTCGTGGACACATACATTTCATGACAGCACCGACCGATGCGATCAAAAATACCATTAAGCAAAATTCACGCATTGTGGTGTAGCAATTTTTTATACACAACTAAAAAATGTTACAAAGATTGGTTTAGTTATATACAATAATAATACACAAATATATAAATCTATGCTGTAAAAATGTCAATATGGGGTTAAAACCGATCATTTACTCTGCGCAGCTTTCCAGTTCAAACATATATCGCAGATACAATCTTTGCACTCGAGTTCTTCTTCGGGTGTGATGCTACAAAACTTCGAACACTGGCATGCTAACCACTCTCTCTGGGTAGCGCTACAAATTATATAACCAGCGATTCGGCAAGGATGATTGTTCATGTTTTTCACCATCTCCTGTTTCTTAAGAATATTCTCCTTTTTATAATGTGCGCAACCACAAGAACCCCAATGTCCTTTACAATATCCGCACACCATAAAATCGTCATCGTCTGATCCATATCGATCATTCGACATTGTGTAGCTACAAATTGGAGGACTGTTATTGGGCAGTATATCATATAGTATTGGAGCCAATGACAATGATCATGGGTTTATAGCAAATAAATCTAGAACACGTTAGATTCATTGGCTGCGGAGTTGCCCTCCGTGCCGCTCTAATAATATATATATATATACACCGTCAGAGAGCTGTCCTCCGGAGGCAGCGATGAATATATGCTCGTCTATGTAACACTCTCATTTTGAGAAACCGAGATGTAGTCTTGTGTGTGGATTGTGTAGTGAAGCTTGTTATATTTATTTGAGACGTCCGGTGTGGAGATATTTTGATGCCGACACGAGTTTAAGACACTAGTGTAGCGTAGAGTTTCTTAAGACGTAAAACATCGACATCATGCTCGCAGCGATCGTCATTCTAACGACGTGCCTCGTCACCGATATAGTGCGGGCTGCCGACCCATACATCGACTTATCTAGGACCTGTGGTTATTCGTGTAGTACCAGTACTGGATCGAGACATCTGAAAAAGGATAACGGTTATGTGCTACGAAACAGCGATGGTGTGGCGAAGTGCTTATTCATCCTACCAGATAGGATTGCTACCTCGCTACCTATCGGACCGGACTGGAGAATTTACGAATCTAAAGGCGATGAACGAATTAATAACTTACTGATATCGTTCTTCTCCATGAACAAACGGAGCGTCACATTCGCATCGAATGGTACGTACATACACACTCGATCGCCGGCGATTCTACACCATCCGATAGTGTCGCCGAATTTTAGAGTCAACTATTGCTACACCATCAAAACTGTAGCGAGTCGTTTCTACGGATTCCCGGTGTATTATTACTCGAAACGACCAAACGTTATACCATGCAACCACGATACGCCGTACTGCTTTGGGGATAAAATACCTCCTACAAATTGTAAATGGTGAATGGTGACAAACGACACGAGAGTACCCAAAATACATACAGAAACAGACAAGAAGTGCCTTTATGATGAGTTTTTCGTAAGTTCACGATTCACTGTGGAGGCTAATATGGAGGGCAGCACTTTGACGGTGTATATATATATATATTATTAGAGCGGCACGGAGGGCGGCCCTCCACAGACAGCTTCAATAATACTCGAACAGCTTCGATTTTTAAGGATATATATGTGTGTGAGATGTCTTACTTAATGTACCTTCGTTTCCCACAAATAAAAAATATACAGTAACAATTTGGTAACACCTTTATTTTTTACAATTACATGTTATGATGGAGTATTAAAAAATATGTTTACAAATATATACAGCACAACTTTCACATAAATTCATGATACACATATATAGCGAACATTGTGTATAAATATATAAACGCAATGGTGCGGCTTGCAGAACTAACTGGTGGATGTGTAGTCAGATCCCATGGCCAACGACCCCATCTATCAAACGTGATATTCCGAGATAATGGTGGTTGTGTAATTACCCAATAAATATCATCTGCATTCTGTTCATCGGCCAAATTGCCTCCTAGCACCAACACTAATTCGGGCTGTTTGGTAACAGGCTGTGTGGTAGTCTTCTCGTATATGTTGTTAACAACGTGCGCTGGTCGCCGAGTAGTCGTAGTAGTCGTAGTATTAGTCGTAGTAATATTGGTCCTCGTGACAATCGATGGTTTAGATGTTGAGCTAGTAGTAGCAGCAGCAGTGCTTGTGGATGTGGTAGTAGGTTGTATAATGATGGGTGCTATGCCAGAAAATTTGCGTAAAGTGTAAGGGTCGTACATTTTGAAATTTATAGGATTACATGCATCGGAATCTCTAACTAATCGACCGTTATTAGAGTAACTAGAACCGCTCGACTTGTGAGCAAACTTAAACATCAATCCGCTAGTCGATGATATAGCGTTATGTGTAGTCTCAATCTTAAACCGCTCACATAAAGAAAACGAATGTTGTTCTTTCACATTGTACGGTGTACGAGGACGCCCGTATATGTCGGACCCGAAATCTTCGTAAGCGCGACCGTACTGCTTCAATCTAGGCGCCCGATCAATACTATTTACGTACGTGAGTATAGTGTTACCCAAGTCGATTTCGTCATTTATATCATACATATCTTCCTCAAAAGGGGTCTCTATAAAGCATCTATAGCGGCCAGTGTTTGATCGCATCTTCACAACTCGCACTACAATATCCAATTGACTGCACAAAGAAACTAGGGTCCTCGTGTGTAATTTCTAACGTGCGAGGCTTGAAGTAAGATGGGTAAAATTCCACGTTGGGACACGAGCGACTCACACGGACAGCGAGGTCTTCCTCCTTGTCTGGATCGAATTTGCACTCTGCACTTACATTTTTGGGCATATCTGGACAATCCGTCACGATGTAACCCTTGAGATTTTCGTGATTGATTAAAGTTGGACGACCATTGGAATCGCATACCGTGATGGCACTGTATTGACCACCGTTCTTAACGACGACTCCTTTGAATAGAATCGATGCTCTATCATCCAATATGCTCCTCGGTAAATAATAGCATCTATCTACGTAAGTTGTCGAATTTGTGCAGTAACGCTTATTCAGTTCGTTCTGGTAGTCCACCCAATCGTATTCCCTCTTGGAACAGAAACATCTCATTGCGCAATCACCGTGTCCAAATGCGACCACTATCGCTATCAGCGATAAGTATACCCCATACATTATGTCTACAGATGCGTATAAGATTTTAAGCAAATGATAGTGGAATTTTACGATAAATATACTATTTTAAATAGTATCAAAAAGAAATATTTAATAAAAATAATATGACCAAATAGTAACAATTACTACGGTACGACAAAACGAACACGTTCGAGCTATTCATATAGGTCATACAAGTGGTACAGACGCGCGATCACAATGTCTAAACCTCAAGCGAAGACAGAGGTGCGGAAAATTTCCAACTCGGAAAGGAGAATCAGCAAGAGAATTGAACGGGCCAGCTCGCATTTCAATTCTAGCAACGCTTCTTGCTCGAAATCCAACCAGCACACATGTCATAAAATTGACTACCACTTTAAGTCCTTCATAAAGTCTTATGATGACTCGGTATACAACGAATGTGTTATGAAATCCGGATTTGTGAAATCTCCTGTCAGTTATAAGTTGCTAAATAGCAATAGGGAAATTTGTAACGTTTTAGGTTTAACCGGAGTATACAGAACAGACGCCGTAGAGGAGAACACGAATACGCCGGTCATTGCAATTCTGTGTCGACAAGGGAAAGAAAAAGAAGCATCGAAAGCATTTGCCGATCACAGATTCCAAAAAGAACTGGTACCTTCAGAAAGCTTCAATTATGCAAGCAGGTGCATCATACTCCCAAGAAACACCTTCGGTGACACAGCGAGACCGGTTGGTAGACCAACATATGGATAGACCGCCTACCAAGGTCATTCTACATCCACATAAAGCATATGTGGGTGTAAGACATACTGCCAATTCTATGCGTACACCAATCGTCGACTATACCGATGCAAATTTTAGATCCATGGATACACCCTTATTAAGGTGGTGTATGTACGAATATTACGTACCGAAAGAAGTGACCGAAGATATATTTTGGATGAGTGTCGCCAATGTGATGAACTTTTGTCATAGATTTATTTTCAAACAGAGTATTATAGATACCCCTTACACATTCATTATGCCCAAGGATAATCTCAGTTCGTCGATGAGAAGCGCCAGCAAGGATCCCAGAAAGAAACCTAGCATATGCGATCAAGCTATAGAGTCGCTCAAGTTCCAACTACCTATCACAGCCAATACTGTATTGAACAATCCCAGACAGAAACAAATCGTCGATGCTAAGGAATTGGTGTACGATACGTCCCTGTTGAACTTTTTACACGATATTCACGACATAACGTGTGTGAATCCTTTCATTTTTTGCGGGGAGATTGCGGATATATTGATGACGTACTACACTAAATTCCCAAACTATGACGGTAGTTACCCAATATTTTCCAACCCGTCGTTTATCAATTTTTTATTGAACCGATTGGAGTTATGGAATAAGTACCGATCGATAAGTGTGAGCGTCGATATACACGACACCTTCCAAAAGTGTTTGGGACCATACAACAATAGGTTCAAGCCTGGCAAGACTAGGTGTTTCATATGTCTGAATTGTTACGATGCTACCAACTTCTACGTTGCGGAAGCGTATAATTACACCGATGAATTTCGAACGGATATCACGTACACCTGCAGCGAGAAGAGCGTACACCATTGGGTTATACCCATGGTGATGCTAAATCATGAATCTCGCATGATTTATGCAGAATTAAAGATTCGCAAGTGTAGTACCACAACCAAAACTATAACCATGTATATTGCCGAAAACAATGATCTCGCCAAATGTACAATGTCGATGTTAGTAGACGGAGACTTTGTCAAAAAAAACGATACATCTCAGGATAATAATTATCGCTGTGAACAATTTACAATCGCCGAAGCCTGTGTTGGATGTTATCCCATCATGAAGAATGTCAAAGCGGAAGTCTGTGATGACGATGATGAATATATATATGACGATGATGATTACGACGATAACAATTTTGTGTAATATAAAACGATAAAAACCTCTAGAAACTGTATATAATGATTTATATAATATCACATCATATGTTTTTACATACATGAATAAAAAAATGAATTTATATCTTTTGGCATAATTTTTACTTCTAGCAATGCGAATAAACCAACGACACATAATGATAATGGAAATGCTAATATCGATAGTAATAGGATATTACCGGGTGGTATGAAATTTACGATGTCATCAATATGTCCTTTCATGACTATCGAATAATGTATGCAATATGCAAATAAAAACGCCCATATCAAACAGCATGGTAGAAAACTTTGTAACAATATAACTTGAAAGAAACTATCATAGTCCGCACCCTCGTACCCCATGTCTGGAAATAATACGGCCTCGTCGAATAAACTGTATAATATCACAGCCACCACAAATACGCCAGTCTGAGTCCTCTTAATAAACGCTTCCAAATTTCCAACACTGTGCGATAACTTGTTCATGCTAACTTCTTTATGTACGAATGCAAGTTTTTGGTCGAAGAAATGCGTACAGACTGCCAGGTATAGGAAAATTGATCTGGTGGTATATGTAGTCATCACCATAAACTGAGCCATTGTGAACTTGAAGTCTTTATCTATGTTGGTACTGGATGTGACGATGATGAACACTATGCTCACGAGCACGTTTACTATGAAAATCAAATTCGCCCAGTTCATGAGGTGGGCGAAGAATCTCCAACACTGTTGTCTCTTAAATGATCTGATCATGAAGAACATTATCACAAAAAAGTCATACATGAATAAAACTATTCCGGATAGCAAATTCACTACATCTTTAGGGCGCCAACACGCTCGATTTTGGTAAACCATCTTTGGGCCACCTCGTATATTAAACGAATTCTAGCGGAATTGTTAGCATTGGTGCAATTATCGTGATCGAGCATTAATAGTTCGAATTGGTTAAATTTAACCCATAGAATAAGCATATTGGCCCAGCAGCAATCGTTCTGTAATTTACTTTTTGTATCAGATCCCGGGCCTATAGCCGGATTCAGATTGGTCCAATGTTCGGGTTTGACACCGTATTTGATATACAATGCATATTGGTATAATCCGCAAACGGTATCGTTAGTCATCTTATGAATTTCCGGTATTATCGTGTATTGGGAGGGGGGTATTATCTTATGCTGTAATGAACATACCGTATCCGACAGAGAAGGGATTATTCGTCTCTCCATGAACTGGTGTGGAATAACGAACGCGTTCGACGATTTAGATTTAACTGAGTATTGTACACATTCGCCGGGTATCATATGCTTTATAGAGCAGTGTATGGCGTTAACTCGTGGACATTTATTCGCCTTCATATCAGTTATCTGATTCTGCCACCAGCTACTAGCGAACGAACATATCAAATTCTTGTGATAGCTATCATCGTCTTCGATACGCATACCGTGTAAGACGACCACCATCGATCCCTCGCATATCGGTTGTCGCTTAGCAACTGGAGCGATTTGATTATACAAATTGATAATATTACTATTATCATCAGCGTCAACGTCAGTATCAGCATCGGCATCATCAGCTGTATCATCATCATCAGTGTAAACATCGGCCGCATCAGATCCGTAGTCTACACCAGTCTCGACATCAGATTCATCTTCAATTTCATCTTCGATTTCATCTTCGACGGTATCGTCGGTATAATTAGAACCGTCGATAGGATCATATTCGCAATCTATCTCATTCGAAGCCATGTCGTATTTGTACGATCCGAAACGCGTGATGTACCATATAAATGATGAAAAATATGTAGATTTATTAGACAATATCGTCAGATCGATTGTATTGGGTGAGATTTGTAAAATAGACAACAAGGCGCCAAACATAGTTCTGACTGCCAGACGTCGTGTTTGGAGATTCATTATCAATGCGAAATATTTTGTGTCCTGCTACCCGTACAAAACTCAGACCGATCTGGATAAAGTGCTTATGAGGAAATGTAATGTGGAACCGTGTAGATACGATCCCAAGATAGAATCGGTGATCGCTGCTGGCACGTACACTGGTATAACATCATTCACAACCCTAAAGAGACGCGTGTATGATAAATATGAACCACTGTTATACGAATCCGTCATGACTAACATAAAGTCGCAACTACCAATATGCTCACAATACATCGAAGCGACACTTAAATCTATGGAACCAAACGATGACGGTTACATAAGACCTCACGACTTTACAGTGGTGTGTCTGTACCTCATGATGAATGGTAAACTCACATTCTCCAATCAAGTGGTGGGATCATACATATCGGGAGCATTTAACTTTATAGAATACATGTACTTGCAACTATACAAGATTGCGCACTTTAAATACAACTGCTTACAACGTAATGTGGTCGTGTTTGAGGATAGTCCATGCGACAGATGGTGAAATACGCATTTAAGATGACTTTGTGTATAATTTTGAAAACGGTATCGACACATCGGTGTGACGGATTTATATAAAAAACGAACACGTTGCATAAATTCATCGAGAATTTACTATATATGACTTTGATTCTCGCATTAAACATTCATATTCTGATACGATACTACCACTGAACGATAATGGGTAAAATGGTAAACAGCCGAGAATCCTATAGATTTAGTATACTGATACGCCGTGGCAGACCAGCGATTCGGCCAAATGTGCGTGATATAGAAAAAGAGGAAGAAGATAAATTGATAGCTGCTGCGAAAATTTCACATCCTGCGAATATGGCCATGGAGTATCCAAATCTGAGAAGTGTGAGAACTCCCATGAAAACTCAAAACGTGGAGCACATGCGGTTCGGAATAGATGAGTGTATGTGGGACGGGTGTGGATCTGGAGAATTGGAAAAATGGATCATAAATGGCAAATTCTTCTTGGATCATGTAGTCGACTCGATACCACTAAAACGTGATTGGTTACACGGATTTTGCCTATGTCGCGAATACGATGGTGGTGATGCTGTCGGAAACACATTTTTCAGCGTGAAAGGTGTGATTAGTTTCGATGCCGAGCATCAAGACTATGCATTAGAATTCCTGCGCACGGTGAGGGATAAACTGTGTATGATAAACATTTATAGTATGAACTATATCATAGATCGTCCGAATGACCTAATTGATGAAGAACCTTGTAGCCTGGATTTCATCAAAAGTAAACTCACAAACCTCACAAGCAGCGACCCCACCGGTGTGTGTTTTGGTTACGATAAAGACTTGATTCACCCACATATGAGAGCCGCCAAATCAGCTGTTCGCTACGCCACAAAACCGGACTTCTCGTTACTTAAGGAGATTATCGACCTCAAACCACACTACCTCCAAAAATGGGTGCCGTTCTTTTTCGACGTTGTTGAGAGACTAAAACACACCAAAGTTTTCGAAGATCCTATATCGAGATATAGATATGATGAGTTTAGAGTCTATCATACTGTGGTGATACCACCAAACTTTCTAGATGAAATCCCGGAAAATAGCATTGTGCGCTGCATTTTTAAAACTTGCATCTGTGCCGCAAGACATGACGATATAATGAAGTGCAAACTATCAATCAATGGGTTTCTCAGCAGAAAGTGTCCAAATATCATGATTCGTAAACTGGAGCCATCGGAGCCGGGTTACATCGGATGATTCTTAGAGACTAAACCTGTTATTATTTGCAAAAACATTATATGTCTGTGTATATCGTTATTATTGACAACATGTATACAAAATAAAACAAAATGTTGAATAACTTTGGTATTATAGTCTTTATTTATTATCGAATGTGGGGAAAGTAGTATCGACACATCGATGTGACGGCTTTAAAAAAAACGAACACGTTGCATAAATTCATTGAGAATTTACTATATATAAATTTGATTCTCGCATTAAATATTCATATTCTGATACGATAATACCACTGAACAACCATGTGTAAAATGTTAAACGACCGAGCGATCCATAGAGTCAATATACTAACACGCCGTTGCAGACCAGCGTTTCAGCAAAATGTGCGTGATATAGAAAAAGAGGAGGAAGATAAATTGATAGCTGCTGCGAAAATTTCACATCCTGCGAATATGGCCATGGAGTATCCAAATCTGAGAAGTGTGAGAACTCCCATGGAAACTCAAAATATAGAGCACATACAGTTCGAAATATCTAAATGTGTATGGTACGGATGTGGATCTAAAGACCTCGACACCTGGATCGTAAATGGAAAATTCTTTTTGGAGAATGTGATCAATTCGATACCGCTAAACACGGATTGGTTGCACGGACTTTGCATATGTCGCAGATACGATAATGGTGTTGCTACCGGAAACAGTTTTTTCGACCTGACAGGCGTGATGACTTTCGATGTCGATCATCTAGACCATGCATTAGAATACCTGCGCATGGTTAGGGATAAAATGTGTCTACTAAACAAGACTGGTGTCACAAACTGTCCGGATGGTAAATATTATGCAGAACATTGCGACCTGGATTTTGTCAACAGTTATATCAAGATCATCACATTCATCGACCCCACCGGTGTGTGTTTTGGTTACGATAAAGATTTGATTCACCCACATATGAGATCTACCAAATCAGCGATTCGCTACATCACAAGAACAGACTTCTCGTTACTTAAGGAGATTATCGACCTCAAACCACACTACCTCCAAAAATGGGTGCCGTTCTTTTTCGACGTTGTTGAGAGACTAAAACACACCAAATTTTTCGAAGATCCTATATCGAGATATAGACTTGATGAGTTTAGAGTCGATCATACTGATGTGATACCACCAAATTTTCTAGATGAAATACCGGAAAATAGCATTGTGCGCTGCATTTTTAAAACTTGCATCTGTGCCGCAAGACACAACAGTGTACTGAAATGCAGGTTAGCAATCAATGGATTTCTCACCAGAAAGTGTCCAAATATCATGATTCGTAAACTGGAACCATCGGAACCGGATTACATCAGATGATTCTTAGAGAATAAACCTGTTATTATTTGCAAACATTATATGTCTGTGTATATATCGTTATTATTGACAACATGTATACAAAATAAAAAAAACGTACTGAATAACTTTGGTATCATATTCTTTATTATTATCGAATGTGGGAAAACATGATAAATTACAGTATACAATTCAGTAATAAATACTAATCGTTATGAGCATGCTCTTCAACACTACGTCCGTTGTTAGCAGATCTTAGTTGAGCTCGTAATTCGGAAACCACATCTCTGTAAACTTCGTCTCTATAATATGCCGAAATTATAATTTTCAATAAGATGACCGGAACTGTTACTATAACGAACACGAAAGTTATAGCTTCGTCGTAACCCAATAGTCCGTTAATTTCAGCCTGTAAACTTATGGCAAACATCGCCACGGTGATGAGATGGAATATTGCGTGATGGGTGCATGATCTAAACATGAAAAAATCTAGAACGATGAGTCCCAAAAATAGGCAAATTCCCAGGATGGATGCGAATGACACGTCCCACACTCTGGATACATTATCGCTATCGATAGTGGTGGCTCGACACACGTTCATGATGAATATTATACAGTTGTGTGTCCATATTCCAAACACTAAGTTGACGGCTCCGCTATGGTTTAACAGTTTGTGAATATTCTTACGCTGGAAAGGTTTCGCCCAATAAAAAAAACTAGTCTTCCAACCCAAATGTCTTTTAGATATGGGCATGTCGTGAACAATTTCTATATCTTCGCCATATACCCCTTGGTTGATACGCTTGGCATATCTCACATATTGAAACCTCCAGAATATCACGAATGGTAGACCGGCTGTGGCTATTATACCACTTATGACACACAACGTTATAACCTCTCCTAGACCCAAGTCCAATTTGTATCCCGTTATTATGTCGCAAATCGTATCCACCATAGGCATCAGTTGTAATGTCATTTTCCCTATCAACACTTTCTTGGTGTATCGTTTTCGTGTTGTGTTATACGCACACAAACATGCTATGATGTATATCAAGTTTACGAATTGCATAATGAATACCCATGATGAGTAAATACGTGTTTTATAATACAAATCCTCCATGCTAACACTATTTGCCCAACGTTATACTCTCTATTCGAGAAAATGTTAAATGTCTATTCCTCTGGAAAACTGTATCGCGACCCTCCGGTTGAAATGCTTCGGCTATAACATTTACATAATCTGGTTTAATAATTAAATAATCATCATTGTGTAAACGGAATTTCACGTAGGCTGTGTAGTATTGTAGATCGAAACCGATTAATGGCTCGAAGTTATCTCGCGGACTCAAATCGTCAGTTAGGATGCAGTCGATGTAATGATCCACGGTGTTAAATTTAGAGGTTATTGAAGAACTATCGACTCCTACAATTTTTATATTAATATCTGGATAGCTCATCTTTAACGATTTAATCTTAAACTTGTGTTGGTTATAATCATTAGTGACGATTACAGCGTGCGTGCCCATGGCCATCATAAACCATACGTATACACTAAAATATCCTCAAGACTTATGGAAATCGTGCTCGGACACCTTCCGTCGTATATATGGGTATGGTTACGATGATATGGAATATATGAATAAATGTACAAATTTCGTGTATGAATTTATACAATCCATTTGTAACAAGGGATCGAATGGTGGATCTGAGCCTATAGCGACAAGTCGAGAACCGATATTATACACGAATCGTGTAGATAAAGGAAGAGTTGTACAAGGGGAGTATGGGGTATTGCTTGGTAAACGCGAACAGTATACCGCGAATAATCGGCTGGACGATTGTAAGTTATATAGATGGTTATCTCAACCATTTACTAATCAACCTTACATCTACGACTTTCGTGTATCCATAGAAGATTCTATCGCTAGAGTACGCATTGAAACTAACTTACGTATAAGAAAGTCAGATGATGATTCGGATGTGCATCCCGGTGACATATTGGAAACGTTATTGATACAATGTCCGGCTAAACTATGGTTCTTAAAAAATAATAGCTCAGGTACTTTTGAGACAAAAATATTATTAATAGAACCAGATTGTGTAAATCATCGATTATCGAACGAACGTTATATTTACGAATCTACAACTATATTTCGACAGTTGACGAATTCAAAATGTTCGTAATTATAATACACATCGTCCTTATCGCATTAACAAATGTGTGCTTGGCTGAGTACGAACCCGCAACTAATTCTGTAGTGTTCTTAAAACAAGAGCGGGTGTATTGTAGATCGAACATCATTCCACAAGCCAAAGGATTTGTTATGGTTAGCGTTTTAAATAAGAACAGGGTACCCATGCGATGCGCATATCTAGTCAACAGAGTGCCTATGAGACAGGGACTCAAACCTTTCGTGGTACACAGCGAACACGAAGAGACTGCCATATTGGCGGCGGGATTGGATTCCAGACTTACAGTCGATGATAAAATGGTTATTGTGTACAAGTACGCCCCCATGATATCGCAAGAATATCGATGTGTGGATACTCCGAACGGATTGGACTTTTATTGTTACAGATTCGACGGTTATGCATACAAGTGTACGGACATTGATAGTCGTGGTTCAAACGTTATGTACGCCATAGAAGTATCCAACAAGGCGGACTGGACGGTTGTTGTGGTACAATCTAAATCTGTACTAGATGGAGACGACATCACGTTTTCTAGCACCAACATCGAATTGAGCAACAATAGACTCAATGTGAGAGACAGCTCGTTCTTAGAAATTGTGAGTGTTGGAGAAGGTATTTGTATACAGGAGCAGATATACGATAAAATGTACAAGAGTTATCAGGAATATATCGCTGATGAAAAACAAGCTAACGATATCGATCGCGCATTTAAAGATGCTACGACCAGACATGACTATCTAGGGATCATATTAGCCGTCGTGTCTACAATTTTATTAATCGCCACAATAATAACGTGTGTCATCATCAGGGCTGTAGAATTTAAGTTCCACGCACAAGAATTAGAAGAAGATGATAATATCGCGAAAGAGTCGAATAAAGGGACGGATAAACTAAAACGAATCTTTGGCAAGGATAAAGATGCTGATGAGGACGACGAAAATGGTGGATATGCTACAATAGGAAAACGGTCTGCATTAGGTAGGATGCGAACTACAGCTAGAAACATTAAACGTAGAATTAAAAATGGTCGGAAACAGACAGATCCTCCTCGATATGACGATACTCATTATCAATTTGACGAACTGAATCAAGCGCCCGAACCTCCACCACTAAACCGTATACCCACTCAAAAAAATCGGATTCCTACACAAACTGATGCTGGAATTCTTATAAATCTCGATACCGACGACGAATCGGAAGTTTAAAATATAGAATGTCCAAAAAAACTGTTATACATTTTATTTGTTTTTTATATGGTCTAATAAAAATCTACATGATATATATAAACGCTGTTATATTATCTGTATTACAAACAAAGCTGTAGCATTGGTGAAATGTCGTATATATATATATATATATATAACACAAGTCTTATATAGTATAAAATGGACACAAATTGACTCATTAATGTTCTAAGATATTCTCAGAAGTGTTTTCAGGAAAAACTATATCATCACACAAAATGTTCATAGAACGCAATATGTTACCAAATTCTCGCGATCTCAATCATTACGTTGTCTTAGGTTTCTTAAATTTAGCAACCCTTGCTATGGCTCCTGCGCGAGCTTCAGTTTCGGCAATTCGTCTATTCTCCTTGTTATTGGGTACCCTTTTCTTTGGAACGGCAGTATCAACTTGCTTTGCGAGTTTACACCGTTTTTTAGTGTTGATGACGAAACTTGTAGGTTCTACTATCTTGTATTTATTAGTATCAGCCAATTGCATGTGATGTTGTGTCGAGTCGAAGAAATAATCGTCATCATCAGGATATTCCTCATCTGGATCGGCATCGGCGTTTCTGATCACGTACTTATCCACAAACTGTCGTAGTTTCTTTTGGTAACTTTTATTACTCTTCACCAACTCCCGCTGTTTACCAATAATGTCGTAATATCGTATCGCATTTTTCTTCTCATCCTCAGCTATTCTGCTCAACAGCTTAGTGCGCACATCAGCATCCTTAACATTACGCTCAATCTTCGATCTTAGTTCATCGACGTGATCTAAGTAATCTAACTTCTTATTATTCCACAAATATGCTGTACGCCAATGAGATAGTGTACTGATGGACACGCCGGAAAACTTATTTATCTCGTGCACAGTGAAATCTCCATGCATTAGCAAATACGTTAAAAACGTGCACGTAGCATTATCGTATGTGCGCGAAGTCGATGCTCGCCAAGCTATATTATCGATCAGATTAGCTCTATTCATCTCCGGAACACCATCTGTGTCACAGCTAGGTTGAGAGCTGGCACCACCAGTTGTCGGAAACGAACATTTGTACGCTTCCTTCTGATTAGGATTTTTTCTCGATTTGTTCTTGCTCATGATGATATTCACCTTATCCATTTGTGATAGATTCAAGTCGATCGCATCATTATCTACCTCGTCGGCGTACGAACCGTCGAAACCATTGATGTATCCTATAGCCAGCATCATAGCGTTCTCGCAGTCTATGTCACAAGTGTGATCATTCATCTTTTTGTTTTTTTGGAGTTTGGGGCACCTGCGAATATTGTGTGCGGTCTTACTAAACAATTTGTCTAAAGCCTTCATGTCATGATCGCTCAGAAAGGATATGTGTTCTACAAGAGCGTTTATGCGATTGCACATGATCATGGAAGATGCTACAATACGATCCCTCAAGCGGGCACACATTTGCACAGCAGGGTGTTCGCCTCTTTCTCCACCGATCTTATTCATGACATTGTGCTTGGGACACCCCTTATACTGAGTTACCTGACCGTTGTAGATCACCTCTGAAGATTTCATCATGTAACCACCCACAGCGTTAATGGCGAACAGATCCTTAAGTGGAAATGGCATGTTACCAAATAGAGTTTTCGGATCGATGTCTCGCACGTCCTTCACATCCTTAACCCTTGTGTTATTAATAACGGGCTCTATTATCGTCTTCCGCAATTCTCTCTGAGCGACATCATCACCATCGTCGGCAGATTGGGTTACTGTACCGGAAAATTTCTCTTCGAGGTTGGAAACGGCAGTTTGCGATATCACCTTACGCGTTTCATTCGCAAGCTTCTCTTGGGTCATTTTAGGAGTGTGCGATTTAGGAGTCTGTGATTTAGGAGTTTGTGATTTGAGAGTGTGACCCTTACCACTGTCGGGAGTTTCTGACTTACGTCTTTTACTAACAGATTCTTCATCATCATCGTCACTATCGTCATCCTCGTCATTTTCATCACCATCATCAACATCAGATTCGTTTTCGCTACCATCGGATGAGTCAATCGCTCGTCTGCGTACATCTTCATGAGCACGCCTAGCCGTTTCTTGACTTGATGATATGATATCATCGTTCTCATTATTTACATCGGTCGTGAAGTTCAAAAATCTGTCATAATACGATTTGTAATATGACACAGCGAGCAGGTCACCGTTGGTTGTTGTCAGTTTTAATGTGGCAGCAAATACCAAATGTTCGCTCAATTTAGATTTCAAGCCGGATCGTGCCTGTGTGAATAGTTGTGGTCCATACTTTGGTACTAACACTTCAATCCATTCTATATATTTCAGATAATCGGCTGTATTTAACGCTAACAAATACATTTCGGGTATCGACATACCGTCTACTACAGCTTTAGCCCTGTCGTTATTGCTCATACTACGATCACTTATGATCGCTTTCCATTTATTCATATTCTCTATAGCAGCCCTGGTCACACTCGGTCTATCTTTCTCATTGTGAATTTTGAACAAAAATGCCTCTACGAATCGCTTATTTGACAATTGCTTAAATCCCACACCACCATTGGACTTAGCTATTAGAATCTTGCCACATGTTTCAGAATCCTTATCCTCATACAATTTCTTGGCCTTAAATCGGTCCTCTAAGATCGATTTTATGACGGGGTAACGCTTAGCGTCACCATCGGCATCCCATAATTTCCCCAATCCAGACAAGAAATACGATGATATTTCACCTATTTTATCAAGTTTGGATGCCATGGCTATTTTGTTTATTAGAACCAAGCTACAGGTTCGATATATATTTTACACCGGTATGCGCAACAATATTTAGCAAATGCGTATGATATAAATAATACAAAAACTAATACATAAGTCTCCACATTTATTTTAATTTAGTATGCAACATTTTACTATAAGGCATGCGAGAAGTACATACATTCATAAGTTTGTTCAACAGTCTAACAATTTTTTTGCTATGACACGGTGTATCATCTCTTTCAACCAATCGTTTTTGTCTCAAACACGCCGTGTCTTCTAGTTCCCAATTAATATCGCCATACAATGCGTAATATAAACATATACCAACGTTCCATACGGCCATGTAGTAAAATAAGTCAGTATAGACATGATTACTTTGTTCGTACTCTGGTGGTAAATATTCTTCAGTGTAGACAAGACTGGATTGTCTCAACTCGTTCACGCGAACGCACCCTCCGAAATCAATGATGTAAAAGTTAAATTCGTCATCCACGAGAATATTATCGGGTTTAATATCCAACATGATAAACCCACCGCGATACAATATGTTTAACACAGTCTGAAATGTCTCGAACAATTTCTCAATCTGATCCACAGTCAATTTCCCACATTGTAGCAAAGTTCTAGATGGGATATATTCCATAATTATCACCCATGTTGAAGAACTATTGTCAAATGTTCGTACAATTTTCGGAACGTGCTTACACGATTTCAACAAATCTAAACAATCCTTTTCATTTTGAAAAAAGTCCTTCACTCCTGTAATTCGCTTCATAATATACTCCTTGTTTTCGTCGTATATATCGGCACATTTAACAACCATCGAGTTCTCCCTCTTATGGTAAACTTCTCGTTCTCTATAGCGATTAATGGCATTCATTTTCAAAAAGTATAAAATATATAGTATAAGTATATCGACTACGTAAAATATATATAATATATATATATATATAAAAAATTCAACCCATATTGTCTAACGACTGGTGAATAGAATTCTGTCAGGGATGACCGTCAGCCCCAGTTCCGCCTCGCGTCTCCAATCGTTCAATACTTTGAACACCGTCTGCTTTAATGCGTGTACATCATTGAATTTCGTATGGTCTGAGAATATATTGCGTATATTCGCAAATCTTGAGTTACTTCCTGAACCCGTTGTGAACACCTTAATGATGATCTGACAACACGTTTTCACCTTCAACTCATCAGGCATATTCCTTTTACCAAGACCTTTCTTATAATGGTATTGCTTGCCGACAATATGGCACACTTGATGACTCTTCGCCTCATCATCTTTGTAGCTAATTAAGTAGTAATCCAAATTGTCGCTATACGTAGGGTGATTAGTTTCCGATCCGGTCACAACATTCAATATGCCAAGTACCGCTTTTAGACGATCTATTATGCTTAGTCTAACGTACTGACATGCATGTAGTATAGTATGCTTGTACTCCCCGAGAAGCAATTGATGAGTGTTGTTGAATTTGACACATGTTCGACTGTCGCATCCGGTTACATTAGAATTTATATTACACATCACACCGTCACCATCCCCGACCACATGCAAGGAGCTTGTGATGTGGTATTCCGGTAGAACATCGCCTATATAGTGAACCATCTGCTGATGACAAGTGCGGTACTGATCGATGTACTTCAGTAGCTCTGTTATCTTCGCGATAATGCGATCCATTTGTGACGACACTGTAGTCTCGGTGTAACTTTTAATATCGTCCATGAACGTTCCAATCCTGTACCCGAACACCTCGGAGAACTTCTCGTTGATATTTCTCATCTCACCGCGATTCATACACGAATATAGCACGGACGCTATCAGCGCCCCGTTTAGAGGCTTAGACGACACTGTCGAGTTGGTCAAGTCGTACACGATTCGTCCCAAATCTTTCTTTCCAGTCTTATGTCACAATACGGCAGCAACATGAAACGTGGACATTGGTATGTCTTGATCTTGAAAGAATTCAAGTAATTTTTTAACGGATTCTAATCCTGTGGCAGCATTACTGTACGTGTCATCAAGCCGAACTCTGTGTTTTAGAGGTATTCCGCACCAATCACCCAATCCTAAACCAAGTTCGACGTTTACGTTTAGATTAGCAGAACTAATCATGGTGGTATTGTTTAGAACAGAGTTTAGTTCGTGCAGTTTGCGCCAACTAACCAAACTATCCTTAGAATTTAGAGGTATTTTTAAGACGACGCGTTTGTTGTGCATCACACCACTAATGTTCAAGAACGAACCGTCTGTGAAATACTCCAATCCATCATTATCATCGTTCGATAACTTAATAGTTACGATGTTACGGTTCCCATCCTTGTTATACACATGTACATCTAAGGTATCATCATTGTTGTCTATAACGGTGGTGTAACAATCTAAGATTGCCGCAATCTTTTCCAAATCGTCCCCATCGACCGGCCTAACATCGTCACTACTTCTCGAACTCATGCTTTATTAATCTGTATAACGGTATTATATTCGATATAGCCGCTACGTCTTCCTTAACCTTTTCTCTTACAAAATCAAACTTTGTAACGATATTATCAGTGCTGAAATTTGACATAAACAACTTCACTTTTTCACGCAAAACGCCTGGATAATTTTGTGGCTGGCGATCGCTACAAAATGTAAAGTGGTAACCGTTATATTCGAATATACGTATAGCAAAACACGCGAAATAAATATGTTCTTTTCTTGTTGGTATTCCATTCTCCATAATATCCCAATGTCGAAATGTTTTTTTGTAGACACGTCGACCGTGTTCAAATCCATCAAATTCGAAATATCTACGATCAGAGAAGTGAGATCTCCACATATCATCATTGACATCGAATGGTTTGGTGACACGATCCGATCTTGACTCTGCCCGACCCTTGGTCAATTTCCGTCTAATGTACAAGTTTTTTTTGCTACGATTATTAACCCATCGTTGTCCCCCACCGTTGTTGCATATGATCAACGGGAATTCACGACGCAATTCGGCCTTCCTCTTATAAATAGTGACTCTAGACATGTTCGATCGTCGATAATCAATGGTTATATGATTGAATTAATGTATGTGCGAATCACCTACTGCCAACCCCCAAAAAAATCGAACGAGTTCGAAGTATAACGAAACTATGTATTTTTTTAACAATGCACTATTTTTATCACATATAATTCAAAAAACAACATAACATAAATATCATCAACATATAAAATAACATTGGTGTATATAACGAATTAATCATAATACACATCGTGGGTACACTGACAGTATATAAATTTCTCAATATCGAACCATTTTAAGTCTAAGCACTTGGTGGGACACAAGCATTCGATCGCTCGCTTCATCGATATGATATCATCTTCTTCCTCAGCATCGACCAGATTGGTGTACAGACTCTTTATCAAACCATCTTCTAAACACGTAGATCTGTCTTCATAATTCATATACTGTTTTAAGCCTTTAACGAAGTCGTGGAAATTTGTATATGACAATTCTGTGGCTCTACTAGATAGACTCTTGATTTTCTTGATTATGAAATTGATACAGTCCACATACGTATCTAGAATGTCAGCTTTCTTGTCGCGATATTCACTGAACAAATCTATATCTAACACACAACTCCTCCTTTCATTACAAATCTTCACCAATCTGTTGGGTTCAAATTCGCACAGTACTGACACGAAACCCTTTATGGTGTAGTACGATGACAGGAAATTGAAGAATCGGATTTCCTTGGCACTGGTGTTCATATTCGTATCTGCATCAGGTCTCGTATAAATTTCGTACGAGTCGCATCCCGTACACATGTTTGTCACATTGATCATGTGCGTAGAAATGGCATTTTTGACGTCAATGGCTTCTGTAGAGGCGTCCTTACCGCTTATTCGTTGAATCACTTCTCCAAATGTATCAGGTTCGATTGCACAAACGGCATCCACGGCGCCTTTCGCGTCTCTATGTAATACACCGTTGACTAAAATGTCAACTTCGATGTTGATTGTGAGTCTCTTTAACAGACAATTTACGAACACGATGCCTGACACGTTCATTTCGCGCTCTATCCCGACAAACGATTTGATATGTTTGATAACCTTCGATGCCAATTCGTGTTTCTCGGGATATTGTACGCGCTTGTAGCAAACTAACTGTTCGCCAGTAGAGGAATCGACACCATCGAAACCGGTCGATTTGGTACTGGGCCAACACACCACGATCTCGTCACTATGTCGCACACGACCAATCATCTGCACCATGTCTGAAACGAGAACTGGGTTTCTGCGGTCTATAAATGTGTACACCCTGTCGAATTTGGTATCGGAGATGTCCACGCCAACTTTGAGGCAACTCGTGTAAATCAACAACTTGCACGAAGCGATTTTGTTCATGAAAGTATTCTTCACGTACGTAGTCGAGTCTCCCGTAACGAGAATAATTTCCTCGTCGGTTCTACCAAAATGTTGAGTAAACAACGCGTATATCATTTTGGCAGTTCTTTTAGTTGAGCATACGGCACTGCATCGTTTGTTCAACTGCACAACGTCGACAAATAACGAGTAGCCACCATCGTTAGATAATAAATTCTCGTCGTGAGATCCCAAATCTCCGGCATAGCACTTGGTGAAAACTGCAGCCAATCGATTCAGAAAAATGAATTCCTGACGCGAACTCAATTTTCTAGCGTTTGCTATCAGTACGTCTGCACTAAGGACTGCCTTAAATGCAGATTTCTCATCGTCGTTAGTCTTGGTGTTTCGAAATACGTTGTAAAACGTTCCCATACAGCTTGCTGAGATGGTCGATGCATTTTTTAGTTCTATAAGTTTAGCATTACACGTTATGCTCCTTGGGTAATCGTTAACTAATATGCGTGCCATACTAATTTTAACACCGGTCAAACATTGCATCATGAGGTCTATGTGCCAATTTGTCAAGTTAGCATCGCACGCTATGATGATATTGGCGTTGGATATAACTTTGATGAAATACGCTAAGTTCTTAGTTCTTTGATACGCATCCATAGTCCCAGTACAAACCATTTCCTTGAATATTGCATCCAACTCGTCCAGGAATACGACACTCCAATGCGCGTTTTTCTCAGTGGTACTAATGTCCAAAATTCTGCGTAATGACTGGTACTGTAGTACTAACTTTGGGTGATCTAAGTATGTGATTGGAGTTTCGCGAGGAATATCCCGATAGTTAATAAACTGTGTGTATTTAGAAACTATATCATTGGTATAAGTCACTCTAGTGGATAATATCAATGCGGACGATCGTTTATGCACATATCGGTTAAACGCTCTAGTTTTACCCGAACCCATGTGTGATCTACAAAATAGCACTCGTTTAAACGATTCATCGATACGATTGTCTTGATTGGTTGGTTTGGTAATAACGGTGTCGTATGGAGCGATGTATTGATTGCTTGTACGCACGACATCTATCCCGTTATACTCCTCGAGTATCTTATCGAATGTTTCCGATACTCCAAAACATATTTGCATCCTATCATCTATATACTTCCGCACGCCTTCGAATATCGCCGTCTGCTCGTACCCATCATCGGTTTTAGTTGTCTTGAATGCTCCGATATGTAATTCGTCGGGAGAACCCTTCCTCTTACGATTACGCATATTTTCGCAATAATATTAAGTGCGGAATTTTGAATTAATCAACGTATATATATGTACACGAGCACTACAAATCGAACGAGTTCGACATTTACCGATATATATGTGTTAATTTTTAGTTCACGATTTTAAGTAAAGCCGGAACATTACACCATGTCGAGCTGTAACCTCTATGAGAACCGTTCATTATATGTTCAGAGTATGATGTATGTAAAAGTGAACTATAACCAAGTGGCATTAAAATTCCCAATGGGGAAGGTGCTCGCTAGCAATAAACCGTTTGCAGAATTGATATCTAGATGCACAACAGACAAAAATGGTGATAACAAGATTCCAAAATTGGGCTGCATTCAACTCCACTGTCTATTGGTGGACGAAACTGAACCTGATGCGAATAATGAAGATGCTCCAAAACCCGACGAATGTGGTGCTATAATAAAAGACCGAACGGTTGTAATCAACTGCATTTGTCCAGGATACTCGTGTTACGTCGACCCTTCGGTAGATACCGGTGCGCTAAAAACGCCAGTATCTCGCAGAGTTAGCGAAATAGATTGTTTTGATGTGAAAACTAAAACTTACAAACTTAAGGACTTGTGCAATGTAACATATGCGTACAAGAATGCGCACGACCTACAATCTGTGGAGCCAGAATTGATTTTCGATAACAACATTGACGATATAACGTCGTTCACAATCAACAAGAATAATAGATTCTTGTGTGGGAAGTGTAAATCGGTAAAAGTCGATTCTTTGTGCATACCGTGTAAAGGATTCCGATGCTTCGATTGCCATAATCACGATGATACCCACTGCAGCATAGTGCGATACACAAAGTATATCCTCATAACGCAGAAGTTGATCAAGTGCACAACTCCACTAACGACTAAAGTAGGATCCGTATTGGCGGAATATGTGACATTCGAACATCCTTCGAATTTGGATTGGGGCGACACTGTTCAGCACGAAGTGCATATGAATGACAAAACTGTTCAATTCTTTTTTTAAAGTATAACGTTTTTTATTCATACACATGCATAATTGTCATACATTGTGTGAATTTTATAAAATAAAATGTTTCTTACAAATATAATCACATAATGTTTGTCTATTGTATACACAATAATAATGGTCTATACATAAAACAGTTAATTCGCCATAATCACATAATCTAGCCTCGCAACAAATGTTAGTTTCAATATGCAATCGTTCAGCAAATCCCCATTGTACGATCTCCGTTCTACATTGAACATTCTTTTAGCTTCTGGAGTCCTGGTGTCGATTATATTATCAATCGTGATAGGTGGGATTGTAGAGTGTCGTCCCCAAGTCTTGTTGTAAATAGCATCGAATGCTGTCACACCTTGCTTAACATCGGAACATGTATACTTCGATACAACATAATCGGAAGGTTGTATTGCATAAAACTCGTTTCCCGACGGTATGTAAATAATACACAGCCTATGATGACATTTACACAAATTTTGAGCTGATAACATCATGTTAGCAATTTCGCCCACAATAGCAGTATCGGTAACGACGACTATGCCAGCATCGTGCATACCTTTACTAGTAATGTTTGGACTAGACTCTAAATATCCGGCGTAACTGTTAGTTGAATATATCGAACGAAGCTGCGGTACCCATGTGCCACACTGCAAATACAGATTAGAGAAGATTCCGGCATAACACGTGAGCGTAATAAGCCTCATGTGATCTCGGAATCGTAATGAGTTTATGAATGCTATAGTCTCCATGTGTCGTAAGCACATTATTGATAAACTAACCTTCGATGAGGCTTGACCAATCGGATTGTCTAACTTTATACGGTGGTTACTTTGTAGTTTATCCACAATATCATAGCCAATTTTTACCATAATCATCGATCCGTGTATCATACACAAGATGTGTAGATATTTCACCCAATCTGTTCCACCACACTTCCTTATAGTCGGACGAACCGTATTTGTAACCTCGTACCAAGCTACAGGACAATTATACGGTTCGGAGGTTTGTTTCATATCGGCAGATTTGTAAATAAAAGTGTAAGGTTGTTGTATCATATATGAAAACTCCTCATTTAAGCATATCGCCGATACGGTCACATTATACGTTGGCGTCTTGTGTTTCTTATCGATTTCTGTACCGCTGCTACTCATCTTAATTGTGCAGTCGTAGTGGATTTGATGGCGGTGTTGGTCGTTAAGAAAGATTCACATCCAGTCTTAGTCTCGTATATGTAAGATAACATAGTGTTATTGGATGTATTTGATAAAACACATAAACAGATTTCCGCAATCTCGACGGCCACCAGCGCGCGAGTTTCTTTGCGAGAATTCACACCTAAGGTCGTAGATTTCATCGATAATTCTCTAATTGTACCTACACTATCGATTTGCATGCCGTACACTTGAGTACCCAGACCGTACAATAGGGATATTAATCCAGGGTACCATTGTGATATTACACAAGTCTTACCCATCATTAGACCATTAAGTTTCACCAACTCTCTCCCATTTAATAAAAACATTAGCACTTTGCACAGCAATATTTCGCACGCTATATGTTGATACATCCACGATGCGTAATCCGCAAACACCAGTACATTCGTCTCCTTGGTATAATCTATGGATAGGTCTCCATTTATTCTGGTTCTAAGTTCATGTTCAGAAAATAGTCCGTTCAGATCAACATCTATAAATCCGGATATGGAAGTCTGTGTAACTTTTATACCATTGACAAAATCGAAAAATGTTTTCATGTTCGGTACGTCCTTTCGTGTGTGTCGCCAGCTAAGCTTGTAACAATATCTAGCCAGAGTCATCGCTGTGTAATTACCATTAGAAATCGAATTGATCATGCTGCACATTCTATTTATTAACTTAATGTTCTTAGCCATCAATTTGGCGCGGCCAAGGTTCGATACATACGATGTCTCCATGTCTATACTAAACACATTATGCACACTTTTCAAAAATTCACCAGTATCTTTAATCAATTGTACCATGGGGATACCACCCATCACGAATCCGTCAGACTGATAATGGGGGGCAGATTCGCTCTCGTGAGTGTAGAATTTAACCGGATATTTGCACCAATTTACACACGAATGTATTGCTATTCGACTAGGAAAAAAGTTCTGTTTAAATACGGTCTTATGGTATGTATTCATCGATTTAGTAACACCTTTCCGAACGTTATCGTGTATGACCACGCTTCTGGTCAAGTATAGGATCGATACTTTTGCTTGGTTCATAGCTGCAGTATTCGATAGTGGAATCCTATTGATAAAACCGGCTCTGGTATGACCCAAAGGGTTTGCAGTTGGTAATGGCATATTGAAATCATTTTTGCCAGCCTTGTATTTGACAGTTCTAGTTCTCAAATTATCGAGACAAAACGCCTCTCTAACGCACATGTTCATTATCCGATAGAAACATCCATTTACCATTTCTGTGACTTGATTGGCGAGCATACTATTCGATATCCAACCCGGAGGTCCTTCTGGGTACTTATATTTCATGTTGGTGCGATTCTTGCGTTTCTTACCACCAATACTACCTCGTGGGTCTGTATAAAAATTATACCTCGGTTCATCATCCGGTTCTATATGCGACTTCCGAATAGGTATAGATTTGGGCTGTACAATGCGTATACCCACGTTAGGTAATATGCGTGTAAATGGGTCTGATTCTTGAATAATTTCTTGTTCAGCAAAACGCGATTTGATATCGGATTTTTTTTCACCCACGGATTTTAGTTTTTTTACAACGTCAGGATCTATCGCTATACATCCACGTCGATTCAAAGATCTCAATCTTCTTGAAAAATCTCTGTCCTCGGTTCCGATGTCGAACGTCATGTCTAATTGGATAGATTTTTTATCGGATTGTCCATCTGGTTTGCCAATATTACAATGTATAATTTCGTCGTTTGATACATTCGTTATTTCATCTTTATTCACCCGTCGTGAAAAAGATTCAATCGGCTCTGACGATTCCCCATCTAAAACCACACTATGAATCTTGTTCGGCATATGGTCAGCATCGTCGTCATCCATCTCTTCCATCACGATCGATTCGGTAGCATCATTGTTGCACACACGTTCATTTTCATCACATCCTGTAAACTCGCGTATAAATACACTTAATTGATCGGTCATATCACATATTGGTTTTTCATCGTCAGATATTTCCATCAATCCATAATCTTCGTTAGAATGGCTAGTAGTATAGAAATCATTATGATATACATCTTCATCATCATCGTCGAAATAACGACTCGACGATGGGCCGACATGTTCGCGCGATGGCTGAACTAAATCTTCAACATCAGTATTATCACCACTACTAATACCAATATCAGACAAACTAATCAATGAAGATGAACTGGAACGTGAACTATACGATGATTGAGGACTGGCCGGAATTTCAGACGGTGTGTCAGTTTGCGAACTAAGTGTTCGCTCACGGGTGGGACTACCATAATCGCTAACGCGCTGTACACGATGTGTTGTAAGATCTAGGTTTGGTACATCAAACGATCGTCGTTTAGTATCTTCGTATCCATCATCGCCATTATCATACTGACTCGAATGAGACCAGTTATTATTAGCGATGCGATAGATACTGGGGGGTTTGGAGGGGGATTTCGTATAGGTATATTTTGAGAATTTTCCGGTTTGTTCGATACGATCATCCAATTCAGATTCCTCAGAACTAGTGTATGTTTTGTTTTCACGTGTACGACATGTCGAATCACTAACGCTTGATGACTCGTATTCCGGCAATTGACCATCATCATCGTTGATATTGTCATATCTTGATCCAGTATATCCCCAAGCCGGTACCTGTTTTGATTGAATAGCTAATCTCGGGTCGTTTCGACATGGTGATTTATGTCGTATTGGCTCAAGCGTATATTCACTGTCTTCTAAATGACATTCTAGTATCGATCCATTATGATCAGAGATCTCGTGCCGTACGTTAGATATGTCAGACTGTGGGGTGAACGAATCGGACAAAAAATCGTCAGCGCACATAAATCCCAATCGATAAGGCGAGGTCTGTTCAACTGTACCATACCCCCAATCATGTACGTCAGACTGTAGATCGTGTGACGCAGGTTGATGTATCGGTGTAAGTATTGGCGATTCGAAATGATGATCGTCGTCAAGGGCAATTCGTGATTGGGTCGATTCATTCTGATTAAATATATGCGGGTCATATGTACTAGGCTGTGATATATGCGGGGCAGGTTGTGGAACGGGCTCGTTTTCAGTTACACGACCTTGCATCGAGCGTCTTTTTTTTGCTACATTCTGTATTTCTGTATCATCACCAGACGCAGTACGTTTACGTTTGTGCTCCACATTCATTTTAGGTCCCTGAACATTTTTAGACCCCTGGTCTTTGTTAGGTCCCGGTTCTTTGATAAGTCCCGGATCTTTGTTAGACCCCGGTTCTTTGTTAGGTCCCGATTCTTTGTTAGGCCCCGGTTCTTTGTTAAGTCCCGGTTCTTTGTTAGACCCTGCTTTAGTTTTAATTTTAGGTTCCAATTTACCAATAGCAATCGCCAAGCTGCTAATTAAATTATTAGCGTCTTCTAATTCGTCTAGGTTAAGGCGATTCGCATTATGCTCGGATCGTAAATGTTCCGTCGGTTGCGCAATTGGTCCAGTTTCTTTATATGTATTGTGGAGTATCGAGCCTTCGGGCACTTGTTGTGATGCAAGTTTCGGAATAGTTTTGTTGTAACCATTTATACATTTGTCGGTCTGCGATGTGCATTTCGAAGTAGTTCGGATGTAACCACTAGTACATTTGTGGGTCGATAGCATGGTACCTTCATTACCAGTTCTAAGCTTTGTTTCTTGATTCGCAACATAAAATGTGTTGCAAAATATTATCGAACGTTGTCTATTAGCCGGTCTACGTCGTGAGTTCGCACCGGTACGTGTGTTACATGTAACGAAATCATCATCGTATAACTTAGAATCCGTTGTGGCCACATTAATCAATGATCGTATGATGTGCTCTATCCAATCATTAGGAAGATTGAATATAGTTTCAGTAAACATATCTGCTGGCGAATGTCTAGCTATATTCACAATCAACATCATCGCTATCTCCATACTCATTATCTGTTGCCATTTGCGTGCTGCCGATATGGACGACATGTATGTCACGTTTGTTGGGTTTGTTACACCATGTTTTTCCATAATTATGGCGGTATGATCAGGAGCTAAATGATTCGGTGAATGTATGGTTATCATACGCTCACCAGTCATGTCAACATATGAATGTGTAACACACACGATATCGCAAGTCGCCCAAAATAAATATATCATTGGCCTTTGTAATTCAGGTTTGGGTTTTTCGGTAAGCGCGACGATACGTTCATCGAATATATAAATACGATCACTGAAATCGTGGTGTATTACGCTTAAACATGATTTGTAATAATCCACCCAATCACCATCCGTTACACCCACATCATCTATCGTCACTGTGTACGGATGTGTAGTCCGATCGAAAAAGGGTTGGTCTGATGCTTTGGGGGCATCTGTATGCATAGCATCCAAATCCCATACAATATCTGCATACACATCTTTGAAGAATTCGTCACGATTATCGATGTTTGTAATATGAAAGTTAATATCAATATCTGGACCAATGTAACATACTTGATCCAAATATACATGTTCCATTGTGACGACAATATCATCTTTCGACCTTTCGCATTTTTCATTATATCGATTATTACTTCTAGGATTCGATACATCTGCAACATAACAATCCGCCGAGGGTTCTACCATAACCGAGTTGATTATAAGAGCTGATTGATTTTCATAAGCGATCACACGTCGATACATCATATCCGATGGATATATTTTCCCAGTAATGATAATGTTAAAGAAGTCTCGCAATACACGTCTATAGTTTTCGTGCAATAAAGATATCGATTCTATCATATCACCAATTAAGTTAATTCTACAAAGAGTTAACGCTATTAGACACGATAATGGTCCACACAGTTGTGTACCGCCTTGGTTTATTGGCGATATGAAAAATATGGTGGACGTTGGTGAGAAAACTCTCTTCACTTCTGCCAAATCGATACTCGACGAAGTACTAGAGTATTGCACCACATCATACTCCCCATTGGTGAATCTCCCATGTAACACAACGAAATGTGCATTTTTATGAAAAAACACAATGTGGTCGCGAATACTGTTATTAATCGGTACAGTTGTATGACTTTGCATAATGTCGCTATGAACGATAAATTGGGAATGTCCATAGTTAAAGTTCAATATTGCAGCAAACCGACTAACACTATTGGCAGATTGTTGTTGATATATAGAATTAGAAGTTTTAGCCTCCGTGATAGCTATATTTCGCGCAAGTCGATCTGTCACATTATCGGTTCGCAAGACTAACTGCATATCCGACGGAGGTATTGGTCTTGCCATTTTGATTTCTGTTTATCCCCGATATCTTTTTCCAGTTCGATGCTAGCTCGTGTCTAGTTCCGTAACACATTGTTGAAAAGTACACACTCATTATAAAACTAATAATAAGATCGTCACTTGTGGTTCTGGTCTTCTTGCCAGAGTAAGTACGCGACGAGTCATCCATACTAAATGTTTGGGCTTGAAATTTAAATCTTTCCATCAGTAACAGATTTGATGATGTTGTACCACCTAAATGTGCCCATATTTTCACACGCCTGTTGTTACACCGGTTCATAATATGCCAAACAATTTGCGTTTTATTTTGATCCAGCCGATATCCCGGCATAACGGTATTTTGTGTCGTCAAGGTCATGGGATCTCTGTTGGAAACACCACCATTCGGAACGCTATAATATAGATACGATCGGTGTTTAACATTTTGATCCATATATTTCGATATCATGCTGTAAATACTTTGAGCACAAGCTTGTGAAGAGTTGTTTTCTAGTATTATGAAGTATTGTGGTTTAGCACCTCCATCGACATATTTATCAATGTGATCTATAGCACTTAACACCATCTTAGCGATATTGGTTTGAACGTTAACCATATCCTGCACTCTATTGAAAAGTTCTGCCATGTACAACACGATTGGTGTAACATTCCCGTTATGTTCTTCTACTCCAACAGCACACAATCCGTTACCCGACTGATCTGAGAAGTTGTAGCTCGGATCGATGTATATGTACACATACGACGGTCGATGATTAGTTGTACATTCGTAAGAACATATGTAGTTAATGAAATTTGCCGAAAACTGTTTGACGAGTATGTCTGTATCGCTACGATAAAACTCGTCTCGAGTGTTAACTAGGTCGGTCATGGTCACGATACCCATTTCGTCCGAGTACATCTTGTTGCTACCTGTTAAAACATCGGATACCAGCTTGTTGGTGAAGTCCAAATTGATATGTCTGGGTTTTGAAAATATTAGGTCTCTGCAACCACTCTGTTTAATCGCAAACTCCATGTGATCATCACATCCGCAGAAATAATTAACCATGATGAAATTGATCCCGCTATCTCGTTTAGTGAGTACGGATATGCAGTTTAATAACATTTTCTGAGTAGACGCTGTCGGACTGGAGTATATTCCAACCTTACAAGATTCTTTATGCGTCAAGGCCAATATCGAATGGGTGATTCTAGCACTAATCGTTAAGGCTTCGTCTATATAGCATACTTGGGGATCTGGTCCGCGAATTTCGTTCCTACCATGAGTAGAATCGAATACCGATGTGGTATTTCCTGGGTACACCATAATAAAACTGCAACCTCCTTCGTCTCGTTTTATTTTGTATTCAGCTCTTTCCACCAGAGCCCACTTGGCGAGAAACACTGTGACTTCCGAAGACATGCGTTTTGCATTTCTGAGATCCTTCGATACAAACATGACTTTAATATCCCTGTACGATGCTAGCATTGCTGATATTCCCAATGAAATGCAAAATGATTTACCATGTCTACGAGGTATAATTTGCATGTGATGTCTGCGCGTATACATTGCTATGAAATGGTCGATGTCATACGTATCCATTCCAATCATGGGTGTGAGAGCCATAACGAAATGTTTGAGAACCCCAGGAGTTGTCGATCTGATATAGTACATCAAATGTTCGTACAACGAACTCTTTTGAAAGGCTTCGAACAGTTTTCCATCATCTCTCATTAGATGCGTGGCGATATCTAGAGGTTTTCTATGCTTTTTAATTTCGTTTAAAATATATAGCATATGTTCAACATTCCCTTCGAATACGTTGTTGTCAGACTCCGACGCTTCGTTTTCTTCTGCATCCATATCACAATCGTCATCGAATGGGTCTCTCATATTTGGTCTCGTCACATATTGCGTACGATACGTGGCACCAATGGTCATATTGGAAGGGTCGTGCCACACCATTGTAGATAACATGTATTTCTCGTAATGGTTTTTGATTGCGGTAATGCACGTATCTACGTACGACATGTAGCCCCACATTAAATCGTTAGCACATTGTTCTCCATCTGAATTTCTAATGAACGGGATACCATAAGTCCCTCGAGGTGTAGTCAAGTACCGCATATTTACAAAAGTGCGTGACTTTTTTAACCAACAACAAATATATTTCCAAAAGATAAGTAATTTTATTTCTTCTAAAACAGTGTATAACTTACATATATAAAAATGCCAATCATTACATGTACGAAGGGTTGAATTTATCATCCAGTCCAAGATGGGTGATGTTCACAGTAGCTTTAATTTCCACGACAGCATACAAGTCGGCACCACTATCTTTGGCTTTAACAAAAACGCCATCCGGTGCCGATAAAATTCTCAGTTTGACAAGTTCATGCGAATCCTGTTTTAGTGTGTGTATCAACTCTCTGTCTACAACAATATCCGAATGATACGCGAGGAGTTTAAATGTGACAAAGTACGTGTCGTCGTTCGTCATCGTAAACTGTCCTTTGTTGAGAAGTTTGAATTTGTTGTTGATGAGGAAATACTTGACTTGAGATAGTAAGTTTTTGTCAGATATAATCTTCCCTTCCTTCGCTAGGTCCAAATCAATTGTGGTTGTAAAATCGTCGAACGAAGCTTCGCATTTTTTCATGTATTCCAGAGATATAAGATCGCTCGGTGTGGAATCACTGATGCTATCCAGTACCGCAAAGTCTTTTTTTATCACCAGTTTGCTGCTAGCATTGATATTCCTGAGTGACGAGGCGGTGAGTTCGAATGGATAAAATATCACTTGACCGGAATGTTTTTGTCGAACTGTTCGCTCATAAGGTTTAACCTTTCTATATCTATATTTACCCAGTCTCATATAAAAACGTCGCCTAAGTGGATTGGTGTTGAAATTTTCCATTATTTATCTCAAAGCGCATATACGATATTTGCATCAAAATAGTGAATATCACCAATTGACAAAAATGAATAGTCTAAAGTTATTCAATGGTTTTTCCGGACCGCAACATACGCGAGGCCCGTCGTATACGGATTCGGACATCGATAGGTTCGACTACAACGACCCCTTGTTAAGAGTTCTACAATTACCCAAACAGTTGTACGTGGAAGCGAGAACGCACGATAAAATCTCGATAGATGACTTCGCGCCTCAATTAACATACTTGGTTGGTCACTGTTACCTGTACCACACAACTAGATCTCTAGCCCAAGATCCACTAGGTTGCGCGTTCGCTATTTCACACACCGAACTAAAACCTGAGACCGTACGCGATTTCAAGTGGATGGTGAAAGTGGACACCACTCCTCCAGCAACAATCACTGTACCGGGAGCAGATACCCCTGCAGTTTCATCCGTCATGATTGGGTTCACAGCAAGTTGGCCCGAAATGTCCCTAACGATAGGGACAGAAATTGATACACAGTTGTATCAGTATTACAACAACATACTTAAACAGATGGCTCATATGCGCATCCCGGATAGAATTTACGACCACATGGAAACAGCATTGGATGCTAAGGTTGATTACAGCCACATCCAGTACTTACATATGATAGAGAGGTTTATACAGATGTGTAACGCCAGCGCACACTCTTCGACCATATCTCTCATTAGCGGAGGATTGATTCAGGCCACAGAGACATTGTTCAATTCGTCTCCGGATATAAGTACTCTACCCACAACTTGCGGGACTAGGCACAATTACAATAATGCTGACTACTCCCGCGAGCTCACCTTGAATTACCAGAAGAATACATTTGGTATGAATAAGGTTGGTACCAACATGGGGTCTGTAGCGTGGGTTAGACACGCGATAAACGTTTTCGAGAGGAACACGTGTATGACACTGACGCCGCACATACGACCCCATGTGATGTCCGAAGGTACGCGATACGATATAGACGGAGTTATCGTGTGTACCAAAGAAATTATCGACGTGATATCAAACAGTGCCAGCATCGAAAGTCATCGCGGCACACTTGTTCAACATCGAGGAGAAACTCAGTTCTCCGGTGAGGATCTAACCCCTATGACTAGCATGGCTACGGCCACATCTCTTAAACGAAATGGTGTAGGGTACGATTTTAAACCCGAGGAACACATGAACATCAAGGTAGCTACTGGTGACGCAGACAACTTCTTATTCCTAACGCATAAGAAGAATCGATACCTACTAGCAGAAGTCCATATTGGACCAACCAAGGTTGTCGAGAATATGAAGCATGCCAAACTGGTACACAACGCTTGGTATGACGAGTTTGTACCCACCGGTATCATATTCAAAGACTGTTATCAGCTGAACGGCATCAGTGCACACCACGTGCCTCAGGAGACCGTATATTACGATATCGGTCAAAATGTTCGTCACACACTATCCGTGTCTCACGCAGCTAGTTTCGTGCACTCCGTGATGGATGGCTACGCCTCTTTAAACAACAAACCCGGCGTCCCTTGCAACCTGGTGCCATTTCCGCATAAATCTTGGAAACAACATACTAAAGGCAATATCCCAATTTATTTGTGGAATGTCATAGTAAACAGTGGAGGTGCATCTACAACATTTCCGTTTGGACATCTAGCCACAGCACCCGCGGTTAGACGGGGTACTAATGCACACAAGATGTATTACCACAACGATTACATGATCGATAACTACTACATGAATGCATCAATTTTTCTATCCAATGCGCGCGTATTGTACAACACAGGAACCGCTTTGCTTGGAATATCAAGTCTAACATTCATGGCAGTCAACACCCGGTTGATTAATCGTCACATGATGCAAATGATTACACCTACGACTAATGGTTGGTGCGGAGAATTCGGTAGAGAGTTTAAAAACAGTCCAAAACATTTTGTTACCAAAATGAAAACGGCCTTGATGTCGATGATAAAGGGACTCGAATCTGATCGCGCCGAGTTGTTTGTTTGGTTGACCATAAGTCTAGAAAACAACGCCAGTAATCTACGACAACTATTGGCTTCTGGAATCAACCCTGGAATCGGTGTGAATTTCTTCAAACGCCGTTACGTCGAAACACACGGTATGGTGATAGCTCAACCAAATGCCCTGAATATAATCCAGGCTATGCACACGGCACACAAACAGACATATGCAAACGGCGCCAAAGTCGATAAGATCATATATTCAGGGAAGGCGACGTTCGCTCCGAATTCGCTCGGAACACCGTCCATCAGATCGTCGTCCGCCTACAAGGTCATGACTCACGGACACGACGCATCGGTGATATTCGACCCTAAGGATGCCAACCACGTCGACATAATGACCGACGTATATAGTGGTAACGATAGTACATACCAGATGAGTAAAATGTTTTTCCCAGTGCTAGTGAACCCTATGCAGGACAGCTACATTTTAGAAAGAGGAACGAGTCCGCTAGGTAGATCTCCTCTACAGTTTGACTCACAACAGAGTTTCGATGATGGTTTCTTCAACCACGCAGTGAATGATTGTCTGAACCCCGAATGTTTCACAACAAATCTAATGTGTGACAACATGCGATTTAACGCCAACATTTTAGGTTACGGACCTGATATGTTCAAGAAAGATGGTGGATTATTTTATCCGTACTGTAATTTCGTACCAGAACGGGCTACGATAATGCGGGAAGTTAAAATGCACAACAAGAATGTCGAATATGCTGGCGGGAACAATAACGGTTATTATCCAGGGAAATACCCCAAAGGTTGTACGCTCAATTCGTGGTCACCAATCAGATCTGACGCCATCGCATGCGCTTCTGCCAGAAAATGTGCAACGGACACTCAGCTTTTCACATCTAATCATAATATTAATAACAGTAATGCGATCCTTCACTCAGCAACTGACAATTTAGGTCTATGCTTTGCTTATACTGGATCTACAATACTCCAAGGCTTGGAAGCTAATACAAGAGGAGACTTTTAATCAGACAAGATCATCGATTGTGTATAGTATTTCTTGAACAATTATGGAGATTTTTAATACATCTTACGCTAGCGGATCATACCTAACGTCACAACATGACTTTCACAAGTTCGACAATAGCAACGCGATGCCCATGCTAAATGCCGAAACGATGACATTCAATAATGTGAGCTGCAAATATGAGGACCTTTTCATCCCTGCACCAAAGGATGCTAGTATCTCTTCTGACAGATTGTGCAAACTTAGCGTCGACCATTTAAATGCTGGAAAGGCGTATTGGCGAATGGGCGACCATATATTAAGAGGCCATGATGTTAGAATGGATACGAGAACGCAAGTTACCATTCGACATAGTGGAGTGGAAGCGTTGCGTGTCGGAAGTATCGGTCATATATTACCGCCATGCCCAAAACTACAAATGGAGAATAATAAATGGGATAGTCCTAAGTGGTATTTTAAAATATCACAAGTGGATGATGATATGTACTCCTTACCATTAGTCGTGTCTCAAGTTGAAGTATCGAACATGAAAGATGATAGTGATATGTTACATCGCGCAATGACCGACTACGTGAATAAGTATGGAGATAAGAATTACAAGTTATTGGACAAAACCAAATTCAATAAAGCATTTGCGAATGTACCGATCAAGTCTCGTTTTGCCAAAGTTTTAACTCCTTGGTATTTCAAACAGATATCGGTCATAAATAGCATTCCCCAGAGAAATAAGTTTAAGATTCTATCACGAGTGTCTCCTCAAACGGCGTACTTGGGTCAGGCTATGAATGTCAATCCCGGAGAGAAAATGCTGATAATGTGGTTGTAACATTTTGTTTGTATGCTGTGAACTATTTTACGCGCGCTGTTATATTCCGCCATCCTCCCCCAAATGATAATATCATTTGATTACATTGTTACATTGGGCATGTTTGTAATGTTATTGTTTTATATTATTTATAAACATATGCGTATTGCGATCATTTTATTAAATCTGTGTCACTATATATACCAGCATTTCTTAGTTTTGATATCAACATGGATGATAACAGGTCTATCGCAGTTGATGCTACCAAAGGATTTATCGAGGCGGTAAACCCATCGATAACCGAAGGTTTTGGATGCGAATTAACGTACGATAATGTCGGCAAAGTGATGGTTCTGAATACCATCACACGATCCAATCGGCAATATTCATTGACGCTCGAGGATATGTTTAAGACTACTCCGAATGTCGAACATGCTTCAAGCGCACTTACGTACGAATCGGGACTGGTTTCGAAGTATCTCGCGGATATCCTTGAGAAATGTAGAATATTGAACGAGCGCGTACCAATAGAATGCTGTGTGGGTGAAAGCCAATGTTAATTATTTGTATATTATTTATAAATGTGAAACTGTTCTATACCAATGGTGATTATATGACTTTTACAAGTGTTCGGTGCAAGTTTTACAATCAAGATGAAGTGTCACAGACTGCTAGGCTTGGTATGTACGTCGATACTTGTTGCGATATCGGCACTAGTGTTCATTTTAAATATGTTCACGGAAGTATACAACACTCAATTGATTTTCACCACGACTGAACACAAGTGGTTCCCTTGTCGCGGTGCGAACATCGTTATAAATTGTGCGCCTAACAAGGATTACCAATTGTTCAAAAAGAACGAGAGTACAAGCGTTAGAGTCGGTTGGGCGTTGATGATATCAACATTGGTTAGCGCAATAACATTCCTGGTTCGATACACTTGCTTGTGGAAGAAGATTGAAGACTGGGTGACAAGTGACGAGAATGGCATAGATTATACCAGATGGGTGAATTTAGCAATAAACCAGAGCGTCAAGTACGCGTTCATGTGTCACATGATTGGATCTATGGGTGTAAACGACTGGGTTTCAAACATTTGCATAATGGCGCTAGTTAGATTGTACCCAATATTCGTCAACAACCAAAATCGTCTAGGAAACCGAATTTTGCTAGTATTGACACAGTTGGGAGTGTGGGGCGTTCCAATATGTAAACTAGCAACTTCGTACACTTGGGCGAACATGGGAGGCATCCCCGTGACCGTGAGAGCCATCATTGGAGTCACTTCGTTCCACATATTTTCCATAGACTTAATCCAGGCTTTTCAGATTAACAAGTATAATCGTGTGGGGACCCATATTGCATACGACGTGTCTCATACATTTTTTGAATTTGGCGTAGTGTTTGCATATTGGTTCGCTCTGTTTAAAATATAATGTTGTACATTTTATGTATCCAATCTTCTTTGTATAATTTAAAAAGGTAAACACCAGTCTTGTAATATTTAGGATGAGACATTTTTTATTAATTGTACCATTTTGTATAACATGCATTAAAATAAAAAATTCATTGAAATCGTATAATTTTCCCATTATTTCTGTATATCACATCATAATAGCCATCATCGATACTCTTAGTGATTAAGAGTTTAGAGAGTTCGTCTTTGGCGTACATGTTTGGAACTCCAACGATGTTTGCAAAATCGACAGACATTATTGGAAAGAAGTCTAATTCCACAGGCCTGACACCCTGAATTTTACCAGATGTCATGTATATAAGAATCATACACAATATACAACAGTCGTGACTAGTGCGATCATCCGATCGATCGTTATCGCGCACTTCCCGATCGGCATTATCACGTTTAGGTTCACGTTTGATATCACTCGCAAGCAGATCTACGTAATCGAGGAAGTGCGATTTGCTTATAGCGTCATGTATACTTCCATTATACAAGCCGGGAGCTTGTGCTATACACATGTATGGTAGCTGGTCTACGTCTGCACCGACACCCCTATGTTGAAAATAGCAGTTGTGTCTCGTACACGGCGATGTGAGGTGCATGATCCAACCTTCTGGTAATTGAATGTTGAATAGATTTCCCAGATACGCAATTCTTTCAACTAATCTTCGTTGTTCCGGAATCATCGCTCTAATGCACTGTTCTTTGGTATATAGAGGTGGTGGTAAAGTTTGGGCATTGTTGACTGCGAGTCCAATATCCGTCGTGAATCGATTTATAAATTCTTTCGTTGCACAAGCGGGCGGTGCTATATCCACACCAAAATAAGGGTCAGTATTCTGCTTGGCTTCGATTTCTTCCAAAGCCCGCTTAAAGTGTAATATCGATTCATTAAGATCTGCATGAGACGATCCCGCCATACTCGAAATGACCGTGGTGGTAACGTCTGGTGTGATACCCAACAAGTCCGAGTTTTCCACAACTATCGCATGATTACACGTTGTCGCATTATACATATCTACAGCACTTAGCAAATACTTAGTCTGATTCTCATCTAACATCATATCATCGTTTATATCCACATCCATATCACAAGACATTTTGTTTGTTTTCTATCAATTATATTTTGGTCACAAAGTATAGTACAATACATACATAATATATACATCCACAGAGTTCAAAGCAATCGCGTTTAATGACAGTAATCAGTTAATTCATAGTAGTCCCATGTTTTAAAAATCAAACGCGTTCGTCGATATTAAATCTCATGGGAATCTTAGCTTTTGGAAACATCTTGTCGTAGGTAGCCTGAAAGTTTTCTGCGGCAAGCTGTATTGCACCATCATACTCCCCAATGGATGCATTTACATTCGTGTTCTGGAACTGTCTAAATCCAAGTCCATAAGATGTCGATGGTTGAGAGTTAACCATCCGACGATTCGGTCCAACATCTACGGTGTCCATATCCATATCATCGATGGGTGGACCAGCATTTTGTTGAATCATCTGATGCTGCTGTTGTTGTAGCTGTTGTGGAAGTTGTTGCTGAACCATCTGAGGATGCTGTTGTTGTAGCTGTTGTGGAAGTTGTTGCTGAAGCATCTGAGGCTGTTGTTGCTGTTGTGGAAGTTGTTGCTGAAGCATCTGAGGCTGTTGTTGCTGTTGTGGAAGTTGTTGCTGAAGCATCTGAGGCTGTTGTTGCTGTTGTGGAAGCTGTTGCTGAACCATCTGAGGCTGCTGTTGTGGCTGTTGCTGCTGCTGCTGAACCATCTGAGGTCGGCGCCGAGCGGTCTGAGGACGGGTCGGGGGTCGTTGCTGCACAATCTGAGGGTTCTGTTGTGCGGGTTGAGAATTTTGATGATCGAGTTGAGTGCTCTGCTGCATATCGGGAGGGCTCTGCTGAATGTCCCGATCACTCTGTTGAACGACCTGATCACTTTGCTGGATCTGTGACGATTCCATCTGAGCAGGTTGGGTTTGCATAATTAACCGGGGGTCTTGCATCGGTTGAGACTCGATGGGTCGCTCGATCTGAGCTGGATCCATCTGATAATGGTGTTCCATCGGTCGTTGTCGCATTCGCATCTGTGGTTGCATCTGTGGTTGCATCTGTGGTTGCATCTGTGGTCGCATCTGAGGTAAACGATCTTCGTACTGATCGATATACGCATCTTCAATATGACTCATTCGGCTTACCGGACGCCTATCCACGTAGGATCTAGGGTATCTAGACTGCAAAAATGTAGATCTACGGTCATCTTCCGGTAAATCTATAGGTCTAAAGTGATTTTGCTGAAATTGGGTAGTTCCGGCGGGAACATATTCTTCTGCATAATATCTGGGTTGATTGTACTCTCTACGAACCATTTTGGCCTGTGGGTAATCGAGATCGTAGTCCGCCGATCGTTTGTTAGATCGGATACGATCGTACCCGTATTGTTGAGGCCTAGGGATCGGTTCGTAGAATTCTGGATGGGGCAATTCTTGCGCCATGTAATCGTGATAGGCTACACGTCCAACATTCTCGTATTGAGGAGATAGTACTTTTGTGAGCATAGCGTCTGGTCTGCGAAATGCCATGGTTGTAATAATTTCGTGTTCGGGTTCAATGTTAGAATCAGCTGATGCTGTTAGGTACTTTGGTTGTAGTATGGGTTGACCGTACTCAGTGCTATGAATTCGATTCAAAGATAATTTTTGTTGCCGAAAGGGATATCTTAAATAATCCAAAATGTATACAGAAATATAATGGTTATACGTGCTACTACTAGTTCCATTATACAGGGGTTCGTGCGAAATGTTATTAGGTTTTGGTATGAATTCGATCTCTGTACCCATTCTTGCCGGAACATTCACTAACGCTAGGTGATCGACTGTACACATCTCGGTATTATGCGATAGACTAACGCTGCTAAATACATTTTTGAATATATCATCGAACGCCGTTTTAGATTTCTTTCTTTTGTAAAGTTTGTGCATTTTCTGTATAGCTTGCAAAAATGCCACTCTGTTGATTACGAATTCGACGCATATTCCCGCCGAAGTGTTCGTCACTTTATAAATTTCCCCCACTTTATCAAGCTCAGCATCGTGATCCACGGTAATGGGTATCTTATTGCTCCGCATATAGATTGTTAGTTGTTTGGCCATGTCATCATCGATGTGATATTTGCCGGGAGGGTTTGGGCACACATCTTCTTTGTGAGGACATTCGTCCCGACACCGTTTGTAAACATATGCTCTACAGTACAAGACTTTAACAATCTTATGCCTGTTCATGATTGAAGCGTTTCACTTATTATATCGTGCATTTTCTACACAAATATATAACTAATAACCGAATAATTTGTTTGATGATACATGTTTTTTAATTTGAGTATATCGACACAATAAGATACACACATATGATAGGTTCATTTCGAATATATAAGCAAACGTTCAAATTGTATACAATGCATAAAAAAACCACACACCACAGACTGCACCCAAGAGAGAAAAGTGATGGTCGCTAGCATATGTGTTTCTACTATCACAATCCAGTTCCTCGTACATTGTTTTTTTGTCCATAATTCCCGTAGCGAGAGTGCTAAAGAAGGTCGATGCTGCAAACAAGATCCACACTGACACCAGGGGATGTTTGGCTATAACGATAGTTTGTATACTGATGATTGTGATTACAGACATGCCAATTAGACACATTCCGAATATCGCCAGTACGGTGGCGAACATACAGGTACTGAGGTCTTTCAATCTAAAGCTTGGGCTGGTCAGAGCATAGTCCACTGGCAATTTAATCATTCCGATCGTGAAGAACGACAGACCCGATGCGATGGTTGGGTGTGTTGCGAGAATTGTGGGCGCGGAGTCTTCGTGTGGTAGGTAGATTGCCGTGAGTAGAATTACTGCATTCATGAACATGGATACGATATGTAGTAGAGCGCCTCCAGAGATGGTGTCTAAGAACGATTTGTCGAATAGCGACTGTGTATACTCGGCGGAAGACTTCGTGATGGTATTGTTGGTATACAACACATCGAGCATCTTGAATACGTCTGTGTTTCTAAACTCGTCATCATCGTGACGAATGAGTGGGAAGATGGCGAACATGGCAGTATACACGGCATACCAGCACGCTACTATGGCAAAACACACGAACGTATCTGTTTTATAGGTGGTGTCATTTTTAGCGAGCGATGGTAGGATAATTTGGGCTGCCGAATACAAGGATGTAGCTAATCCTACGAATCTCCATACTCCGGCAATCAAACTGTAAGGGAGTTTATATAACATGTTTAGAATGACTCCGGCCGCGTAGTTCATGAACATCACTGGTAGTATGAGACCGGTAATCCATTGTATCGAGATTGGTGATCCCCACGGGTAGTGTGTGCTGGTGTACACGATCCAAGGCGTCAAAACTAGGTTCCCCATGACTATGCGGACCATGTATCGCCTCATCTCCCACATATATCCGTACCCGGTGTTATCTGGGACGAAAACTTTAAGTCCAGCTGCAAACGATACGATTGAGCATACGATCAGGGTTATCGCTTGGGGTTTGTTGGCCGTCGATAACATGGTAACATTCTGGATGGTAATCATGGGTGGTACAATGGCAAAAAAGCATATTACTCTCAGCCACGATGCTAAAATTCGACTGGATGAACCCTTGGTGCGGGTCTTGGGTGAGGTCTGTTCAAGTTGACTCTCCACATCCAGCTTTACGGTACCATCTGCATTGACGTATCGAATCTTGTTAATGCACATGATGTAGCTTTTGATGTAATCTACCAAGAACTGCTGAATCTTCATACCTAAGAGTAAGGTTTGCTTGTGTTTTTTTAATATACGATTCAAATATATATAGTTATACGGTATTAAATGTGCAACACATTCGATGTTTGTCCGTACCCAATCTAAACACAGTGACTAATATCTCGAACTCGTTCAATCTTTATGAATACAATAGCTGTGGAGGTTGCCCTCCGTGCCGCTCTAATAATATATATATATATACACCGTCAGAGAATTGTCCTCCATAGCGAACTGGAGGGTAGCTCATTTTGTAGTCTACCACCGTTAAATTGAATAAAATATTTAGTGTATAACTCGTTTAATAGAGGTCTATGCATGTCATTTACATTTGTCGTCTCACTTTTTGTGAAACTAGTTTTCTAACAACACTTCTATCATATCATATGTAACAACAGATATTAACATGGCGTATATAACAGCGTACATGCAAACAACATACAATCGATTGATGATGATTATTTTCTCAGATGCAAATATTCTGCTGTAGTTCATGATCAATACGAATGTTCCCAGTATATTTGGCAAAAACATGGGCCAGGTCGTTACGACTAAGATTCTTTTAAACAGGATTATATACGCAAACATCACATCTGATGCCATACAAACGAACATGGCGGCAATCGCTGATATTAATGGGATGATGGTAGCACCCGTAGCGTTCTCACACTTTGGAATGATACAGTTGTACAGTGCATATAGGACTCCCACGAGCACCAGCGACCCCAACCCCATAATTCCATCCAAGATCGACACTTGTGGATCAACGGTATTTCCTTGAAGTAATTTATTATATATCGGAGCAACAATGTTCCAAGCTTGACTTCGTACTGTAACGAGACCAATGAATGTGCAGAGTGCAACGACACCGGTTACTGGCAACCAAATGAAGGCGCGTCTGAATTCATCCAATGATATCTTGACGTGGGGTTTTTGTAAGGCCATCAGTTCTTCGCCAATATCTTTTCTACGCTCTTTGAGTTCCTCTACACTCAACCCATCGTCTTGCGAGTCGATATTATACCCCCCAGCGAACGAATAGCACACAGTGGCTATCAGTATAGTCGGCAACTGTCCCGCAACAAATACTGCTGGATTGAATACGTTGTACGGAATTCTCTTGTATCTCGCGAACGAAGTTATTTCTATGATGGTTTGGAATATGCCGTGGGTTATCATTGCAAAAAATGCCCATTTTGTAACATTCACATTTTGCAATCGCGATAGATTGGTCACGATGGCTCCCGACTTGAAACTCATTATCGCTAGTGGAAATACGTATGGAAAACACCACGCAGGTCCCATGACCGTTTCTATGCCAAACGCGTGATATATATACCAGGGCATGGCTAGAAATAATCCAATGATGAGAGTGTGAGCGTTCCGATGCGCGTCTCGCAACAATATCATGTCTGTATATCGTTTGAAATCATACTGTCGTTCGTACGCCACTCCTAGTCCAAATGCGTAACATAATATTATCATAGCACCTTGGTTAACGAATGGGTTCAGAACACTCAACGGTCTACTCGATGATACACACACGACAAATGGAAACATCGTTAAGTAGCTCAGCGTGTATAAACTGAGGGCTGACACTGGTACATATTTTTCAACCGTTGGCCACAATATTCTTTTGTCATCATCGCTCTTTGGGAACGTCTCCTTCACAACTTTTACATCGGCTGACTCCATGTTGATGTCGGTTTTACAAATGCTATTACAACATGTATTAGCATCCTTTAAATACTGTCTTTTTTCAATATACGGGTTTCGTTCCCTGTTTAATATAAATTCTCGCGGCACATCGTTTAACATTTCAATTTGCATATCGGCAGGTGACATGGCTTCAAATTCTAATTTGCTCATCGCTCGCTTCGTGAATACGTATCCTTCCACAATCGGCGGTCTGTTAATCGCGTACCTCACATATTCGACATCTGGGAGGAGTAGCATGTGTGTGACATTATTCGAGTAGAATGATATCGTGAACGACCAATGCTGACTCATTTCAATCACATGCATTTTATACACGAGTCACAAATACTTCCCAAATCCTCAATACGTTCGAGTTCTTCACTGGTTATGATCTACCAGTCAGTTTAAAGTGGTGACCTCCGGAGGACAGCTCTCTGACGGTGTATATATATATATATTATTAGAGCGGCACGGAGGGCAACTCCGCAGTTAAAATAATCCAACGTGTTCGAGAAAAACTGATATATACAAAAAAATTGAAGTTTTCTTGCATTTAATGACAGTATTAAAGATCATGTAGTACTTATATAACTTGTTACAATAAATCAATGAATATAATAAACGACATGTCACATCAATGTATACAATGCTAGTCTACAGTTTATACATGTACATATACGTTTCCAATTAACACGATTGTAATTACAAAGCACAATTTGTGTTATGAACTAGCTGAGTTGCTACGCTAGCGATCAATAGTCCAATAATTGCAGCGACTACCATGTTTTGGAGCCACAAGTTTCGTTGCGATACCGATTGTGTTATATATGTGATAGATGCAAGTGTCGTAGTATGACCGATCACTCCGGCTGCTGCAGTCGCGGTCACAACCCACGATGGTATGAAAAATTGTAGTGTAATCATACAAAATGTTCCATACGCGAAACACGCTAATACTACGAAATAACACAGTGCCGTTAGAACATATTTGATTTTACCAGGCGGCTTTACAACTTTCTTCTTTATCAAACTGTCAAAGCCTTTCTCTGCATTACGATCGTAATAAATGAGTCCCGCTATAACCATCATTCCCCCTATGGCCACACCAATAACTCCGTCTACCGCGGACAATACAGTTAAACACATCTTTCCACATCCGGTCCAATTCTTCATTTCAATCAGTCTCAATTGGATAGATAACATGATTGAGAAGATGATATATGGTATTGCTGGAAACACGTGTAGGTACACATGATCTATGGGTATTCGGTTGTTCGCGAAAATGCCCGACCTAGCATTCAATGGTTCGTGAGGTTTGGATAGCGGCGTGTTACCGCCAGCATCCACAATAATCTTATTGTCCATGAGATCGCTACTTCCAAGCATGTTGGTCATAATTATTATCGCAATTATGAACACTATGTATAGACCAAACACAATAGCGGGTGCGTGACGAAATGTTCCCGATAGTCCGACATTAAGAATACACGAGGCGTTTACGATGCCAAATGCAGATCCGAGCATACACAATGCTATGTATGCGGGTTGTAAAACTTGCACCGATTCGAGGTGTTTCACACAGGACAAGATGGCCCCACCTTTGAATGATGCGATTGCTAGCGGAATGAGATATAAGTAACACACTAATCTACCAACAGCATCATCGAAACCGGTATACTGAAACATTGACCACGGGATCGTTGCGGCAACGGCCAATGAAGCTTGGGTCATGTGTGCGCTCATATCTGCCACAATCAGCCCATCATTCGAATCCAATCCTCCAATTTTAGGTACGCTAATCCCCAACATCATGCCGCACGCAAGAACTCCTACACTAACATCGTATAGTAAACTATTGTGTAAAGATAATGGTCTACTCGCCGATAGCACTACGAATATTGGGAATAACGCCATACATAACGCTAAGGTTATGCGTGCGCTTAAACATTTACTAATGTCATCGAGAGAATCGCGTTTGATTTCATTACGCCTCTCCTCCTCAACTTTGGGAGGCTTGTTTGTCAAGCCATTTATTATATTTATGGTCTTGGCGAGATCTACAACATCCTTCTCAGGGAGCAGTTCTGCACGCACGTCTAAATTTATGGACGAAAACTCGACGGATTCTGTATCCAATCCGTAATCTACATCAGACATTCCTATGATTGTTTCCCCAACACCCATGATGCATGTATATGTTTTTTTAAAATACAGTCCGTCGACTATAACATAATAAAATGTATATAGATCTAATTCATTTTAATATGTGAAAATAACATTTTAAGGCGGTGACAACAATTATATCACATTATAAAAAAATACAAGCATATGCGTATACATGAAGTTTTTAGTACTTTTACAAGGCGTCAATGTTCTCTACATTAAATCAACAACACACAAAACAATATCACTAGTTTTACACTTTCGTAAAAAAAGAAGTCATCTTTTTCATCCCGACCGAATGATCTTTTTTGCCTCTCCGCTTACTTGCTGGCTTAGACTTCGATTTCTTAAATGTTTCTTTCTTAACATCGGTATCTATATCCATGACAATACCACTGTCTTCACCTTCCCACTCCATAACGATAGCACTTTGGTCTGACTTCTTCGACTTCTTTGATTTTGTGGATTTCGACTTCTTAGATACGGGTTCTAAAGGGTCTACATCACAATCGTCCAGTCGCGTTCTCTTTTTATTGCACTTGTGTCGTTTAGGAACGATTCCTATGGTGGGTTCCGCGCTAATCCGCACACCATCGACCACGGTTGCTGGCTTATGGTCAATGATATTAACAGCATTATCCATCTTCGTCCATGTTGTGATGTCACGAATCGTCCTTGTGGTGGACTTAGTTTGTTTAGGACGACACAACTCACCGACCGCACTAATCCGATCTCCGGAGTCGAAGAAGTCATTCATGAATGTCAATTTAGTTGTGCGTTTGGCGACAACTTGATCATCGTCTTCTTGCCCACAGTCTTTCTCGATCGCCATTGGGTGTTCGCTCTTCTTATTACCAATGATGGTTAGCATGCTGTCTATTGATTTCGACACGATGGCGACATCCTTTGGTAATCTGCGAGCATTATTCGCTGCGCGTATTTGAGCCGAATTGTACGTAGAATTCCGTGGTTTTTGAGCCAAGTTAACGATCGATAGCGGTGGTGCAACATAGCGGTTTGAGGGCTCGCATCTTTTGGGGATCGTGAACTTGGTGTCTGCTCTATATACGCCTCGAATTAAATCTTCGAATTTGGCTCCGGTGGCAACATCCCAACACGTGCATAGCTGTAACATTTCTTGCATCACATCGTACATGATTTTCGTCGTGTGTAACTTATAACGGCCGTTGTTCTTCGTTTCGAACTGCGACACGGAGACTAACGACCATTCGTTACCTGGATTGATGGGTGTAATGAATAATTCGCGGATCTTAACTTTCGTGCTTTGTACGACCGGATCGTGTTCGTCGCACAATCTTTCGATCATCTTGGCCGACTTACTAGTGGTACCCAACTTGGATCTATCGTACGATGTGGTCTTACTAATACTGTGTAACGACAACGAATTCGAGTCCACATTCCGACCATCTGCCATATCTAAGATTGGCGATAATACGGTTTCACCAATGTAACGGTATATATCACCAACACAAGCGTTGATGTCCGAGTGCATCGCGGATAAATCCATGACTTTGGCCATGATCTGTTGCTGCAATGGCATGACGGCACGCGTCTTCACCACAGACAGTCCCTTCGACAGTAGGGCGTTATCCTTTAGTGGGATCATGCCCGCATATCCCTTTTGTCGATACTGTAGAAATGGCACCATGACTTTTTCCAGTTCTAAACCGGCCACACACGTGTTGATTGCTGTCAATTTTTTAATCATATACTTCGTCATTATCGCTGTAATGATGAATGCAGATCGATACTTGGGGTTATCTTTCATAGGTTTACTTTCCAATTCCTCGAGGATTTGTGCGGTTGCAGTTTCGTCCACTGCGAAATCTTCAGACTTGAAAAAGTCGCAAATATCACCTGCAGTCCATAGCGCCATTTGTGATATGGGTACACGGAATCTGAGGAACGTGGAGTCGGTATCACCGTACTGAATCGCCACTTTATCAGCACCGTAATTGTCCAGCAAAAGGGAGAGAAAAAAACTATGTTCATTTTATTTCCGACAGTATATTTTTATAGAGGAAATTTGTTTAGATATTTATTTATATACCTGGAATTTTTTTTTATTATGACGGACTAATTAAATGAACTATGATATATCGTGCGATCTAGGACGTTTCGGTGTTGGGCAGTAGTTGTCGTCAGCTCCTTCTTCCGATTTAGAGTTTGTAGATTTTCTGTCCGAAGCATAGTATTTGTATCTACATGCATTGCTTAATGTGTCATGTTCATGTTTGACAGAGACAAAAAAGTGTTTTTGTAGAAAGCACTTTGCAACTTCATTTATCAATAGTGTATGGTTTACGCTGTTTATAATATCGTTCAGCAGCTGTCTTTACATTGCACGCATTTCTACACATCTTTGTAATAAAATGTTATAATGATTACTTATAGGCCTAATCAAGCTCAGCGTTTAACATTATATCAGCTATGCATATAGAAATGTACAGCTTAATTTACTATTATACTGTGTACTAATCAGGGGCGGGTACAAAAGAGATGTCATGTGTAAAGAGGAGGGGGGTGAATTTTTCTTTAAAATGTTTATCCAAATGGAGGTGGGGTGGGAGTTGCAACCCCCAAACCCCCCTCTAAATCTACCACTGCTTTTGAATTCATTAATCAAAACCAAATAACCAATTTCATACACAGAGAAAAAATTATTATATTTTTCGTAATATACATTAGATACTGCAAGATTATTTTGCATGGTGATCAAGAATGATATTTTTTCATAACGCCTGAGTAATATAAAAACAAAGAAAATAAAACAAAGTTTGAAAAATAAAATCTAATTAGGGTGTCTGCAGATGTGTTTTAATTGGTCTCTCATATTCAAAGTCAGTAACTCAAAGATACATTTCTAGCGTTATAGGATTTGATCACGTGACCAACTTCATGTCATATCCCAATAACATTCAAAAATGGTATCTAATTTCTTAAATAACTTCAATTCAATTGATATACGTTTATGGTTACTCTTACATGTATATGTTGAAAAATGATGTGTTCTCCACAGGATTTGAACATAGGACCCCCTGCTTACAAAAGAAGTGCGTTATCCACTGCGCCACCGTGACTTGTTCTCGGTTGTGTATCAATTATATCTAGTTGTTCGTTAAGCTACAATGTATATATAATATGTGTGTAACATTCAACAATACATTTTTCTATCATAAACATTACATTGTAAGCAAGTATTTTGACATTATCTACGAACATACAACATTAATTTCATATTTATATTTATCGGCACAGCTGAGTTATAATTATCGAGATCGTTGATGACCTACGTATACTATATTCATGGCCAAAGTATATCTGACAATTCGCTGGTGCATACTGTTTTTTTGTTATTTGTGTTTGTATGTGTTTTTATATTATTATAATAAATGTCACATATTACGAACATCATTATTTTGTACATCATTTGTTAGATTTTGAAAATCTTATCATCAAGTCACAATGGCAGACTACCACAATGACGACGAATATGAATATGAATATCGCGATGATGCGCGAGAATTGCTTAACTACGATAGATTTATGAAATATCGTGTCTATCGTAATGGTAAATATGTTCATGTTGGAGGCGGTCTGGAATTCCATGATGATTTCGATATCGAATTATCGGATCTTGGTACCTTCATGGAGAATATCGATTTTTTGAATAACGACGACAAGCGGTATTCGCGAATTAATGACGATGATAGATTTGAATTGTATAGTAAAGTATTCGAAGACTGTGCGAACAGACTCGCATATGCCATTGTACAAGAAAGGTCGAAGGTAGATGGCGATAGTGTTGCGATCAGCAGTGTCGAAATTCGAGCAAATGCTCTGATGATCGACATCGGTAAGGATAAGCCGTGGAAGAATTTACAGTATACTCGGAGGCGTGATCCTAGCAAAAGTTCGGCGATATATATGAACCTAGCCAAACTGACCCTCAAATTTGTGAGTGCAGTGCTTAGTGTGGACAATCCAAAATTGTTGTTATTCAGTGGAGATCCTCACGTTAGGGTGGCACGTGACGTTAAGCCAGTATTCGAAGCTAAGCCAATATTGCGGAGAAAGAATCCATTAAGAAGGGCTAGACGTATTCGTCCGTCCGATAGATATGCTGAATTGGTGAGGTTATCGACAATGTGCGTGAACGAAGACCCATACGAGTCTGCTGACGACCTCGGGTTCGCGGTTGGTGTAGAAAACGAATCGTCGGATGAGTCTTCAGATGAATCGTCCGATGAGTCTTCAGATGAATCGCGGTGTGCTACACCGGATAGTCTATCGGATGATGCGACAGATGATAGCGACAACGACGATTGATGCGGTAGTATTTACTACTACGCAAATGTTTTTATAATGACATTGACTATTCTTTGTGTAGTTTTATCACACAACCTATCTTAGCTGTTTTAACTTTATTTACGATATCAACTTTTCGATATATAATACAATGTGTGTTTTTGTATATTATTTTAAATCTTATTGGGATAGTTTTATATATCGCAAAACCATCAAGAATAAAAAAAGTACAAGATGTTTAGACGTTTAGCATTGGTGTTTTGGTTCGTAGTGTGCACACTACAGTATGCATCGTGTACAGATGAAATGTGCGTATGTCTCCGTCATGCTAAACGGTTGATGCACGATCGTATATCACCATCAAACGACTTATGTGATACGAAGATGATAGACGAGTGTTATTACTTTCCTGTAGAAAACATTGGTGGCGGTCGGCTAACTTACAAGGTATCGTCATATCTGTTGGGTCCGATGCAACACATGCATGCTTTTGTCGCATGCGATTCTACTGGGAAGAATATATACATAACTAACGGTGTTGTGAAAAAATGTCATCAGCGCCCTAAATTCTTAACGAGCTGTAGAGCGTCCAACATCGATCGCGATTTGGAGAGATGCGTGAATGTTCCTGAACGACAAAGAACTAACTTGGGTTCTTTTCTTGAGACTGTGAATTTGGACTATGCTGTTAGACCATATTTCGAAACTTACGGTAAATGTGGATTTTGCGGTTCTGCATCGAAGTCTCCCGAATTGGGATATGTATTAAATATTGGAGGAGAGCATTCTTGCGTAAAGCTGACTACACCCGATCGTACAGACCATGTGGACGAAACCTCTAATATTCTCGAGATGGTGACCCAGTATTTGAAATTAACATTTTTCCAAGGGATTGGTTACAATGTGTTTTTGACATATGGTGTAAATGATACTATGATGCGAATGTATCCAACTACTAAGCACGACGCATATTACGGTTTAAACACGTCTAAGACTGATTGGGAGTACTGCGGTCGTTTGAGGTATTCTAACCTGAACGGAGAGATTTACCCGATATTTTATTCTGCTGTACGACCCGATATGTTATTAAGTGGTGGTCGTTTTTTCGACTACAAGACGACTTGTGGTTTTGAGAGGAACGAGTCTTGCTTAGTGTACGCAACCGATGTTCCTCAAGAGCAAGTGTTTAACCCTTACACGATTCGCCCAATTGAGACTGTTGGTCAAGATGTTTTACATCATGCTCCAATCAAGATTGTAAAGGACACTTCGTTATTGAGTTCCATTTTGGATAAACAGCGGTGGAGTTTAAACCCTATCGTACCTGCACCTTTAGGCATGCGAACAGGTCGTTCTGTCGAGTCCTTTGCATCCGGAGCTAGTTCTGCTGTAGGAGACGGCTTTAACGACCTGTTTGACGCTATTAGCAATACGATCATGTCTAACCAGAATAGCACCCATTCTGGCGTCGATTCTGTTTTATATATGTCAATCCTGTTGGTCATTTGTCAATTAATAACTACTGTTGTACGTTTCTGCATGTTTATATAATGAATAGCATGGTACAGTATGCAATAGATGATAATATACAATGATAATTGATAATAAAATATTGTTAAAGTTAATCGATTTTGAGTTTTTCTCAATTATCATAAAAGCCTTGTGGCGGTGTGGCATGAAGTGGATCCATATCTCTGTCGTCGACATTCTGCTCGAATTCAGGCTTGATGACACTGAAATATTCCCAATCTGTGTCTTCATCGGAGTATTCGTTTTCAGTATCGAGTGTATCGTATTCTTCGATATCCTCAAGTTCTTCAAGGTCTTGTTTCTCCACAACATTATCGTCACCAAAAAAATCTCTCAAGGTTTGATCAACTTCTTCAACAACATCTACTTGTGCAACTTCTTCCTCCACAACTTCATTCATAGATTCTTCCTCCACAACTTCTGGAACGCAGAGATTCGAAAAGTCTCTCAGTACGCATGGTACATATCTCCGCGGGATACTTGGTATACCTCGGTCCTGCACGGTTTTTGTTTCGGCAACCCAATCATCTGTATCGCGTGGTTCCTGAGAATCTCCGATAGCACTAGCTCCTATATCGGTCGCGGGATTGTTAAATATCTCCTCGAGCGCATTCTTCACGAGTTTGATTCTTTTGTCCCAATATTTGGCTTTACAGTCCGCTGTCCAACCTTCGGTATCTGCGTTCAGGGTTAGGGTTATGATTAGATCTTTGGACTCATCTCGATCAATCTCTGCATCCCAATCTTCTGGACCGGAATCGCACTGTTGGGGTTCTTGGAGATCATCCACTTCATCACGGTCGTTATCGGAACATTCGGCTTCAACCTTCTCGGCTTCAACCTTCTCGGCTTCAACCTTCTCGGCTTCAACCTTCTCAGCGTCAATTTTCGCAGCTTCAATTTTCACAGCCTCGATTTTCTCATCAACTATATCGCTATATAGATCAGCAATGCTCCGTACTACATTCTTAATTATATCACTCATTTCAGGATCAAGTGATCCAGATGCGAGTCTCTCAGTTTCAAGTTTTTCAGGTTGATTCATTGGGGAGTCCATGATCGTTTATTTAAAGGGTATTTGTTAACTGAAATTGGTATTGCAACTTTACAGTTATAAATGAAGGTATGATTTTCTAGTTCGAAGAATGATGTATTTATATGATTTGATCCCGCGGTCATACATCGAACACGTTCATTTTTTTTGCTACGAATGTTAATCCTCCGTGCCTCATCATATGTATATCAAGTTTTTTAATACCTCATTATTTTATACAAATAAATCTTCAAGCAAATACAGTTTCGTGTAAACAATTTTATCCATGTCAAAATATCTCAAATACAATAGCTCTCACACATAACTAACGCACACACGATTTTCTAAAATAGGGTCCAATATAAGCTTAAGTTTTTGAATCCTGCGTTCAAATATGTGTCGATTATCACTCATAATCATCCAGATACCAATCCGGTCTTCTTCGGGTATATCGTGCACTGTATTATTATCCAGATTAAAAGTCACACGCTTATTTTTACGGTTCTTCTTTTTATTCCTGCTCTGTCTGTAGGTCGAATTCGTTTCGATTCTCGACTCATCAAATGTATCAGTCCTAGTACTCATGATTCTATTCAATTCTCGATTAAACGCCGCCTGCAACAGTGCTACATCCATGATGATGATAAAAATCGTTATAATATACCACAAATGTATAGAACTCGTTCAATCTTATTACCCTGTGGAGGGTGTCCTCCTTGCCTCTCTAATAAATATATATATATATTGTAAGTGTGGTCGTTGTCCTCCACAGTTTGTGTTCGTCTGTTTGTCGGCTGTTTGTATTTGACTGTATTAGTTCGTTTTTTGTCTGTTCTGTGTGGTTATCGTTATAAAATCTTTGTTTGTTAATTCCTTGTCGTGGTTTTTAACCTAAGTTCCTTTTTGTAAGTCCTTGGTATGCTTTTTAAAGCTCCTTTCGCACTTGGTTTTTGTAACTCCTTTTCGTAACTCCTTTTGTATCAGTTTAAACTCCTGTTTGTTTGATTTGATAACTAATAGCATGATTTCGTTTTAGATGTTTTTTATATAGTAAAAGTTGGCACATTATAAACATGGTTGCATACATTCATAGATACAGACATATAATGGTGCAATGGTACAATGATACAATGGTACATGATTAGATACATAACTGTCATATATAGTTAAACTGTCATTAGCCGCTTGGCGCCCCTCATTGCCAGATCCATTTTTTCGCTATGGCGTCGTACCTGAGTGGTTCGTCGTCCTGGTTTTGGTCCCAGTTTTCTGCTTCGCTATTGCGGCGCGTGTGGGAGACTCCTGCATCCCAGTCGATGACGGGTGCGGAAAGTTCTTGTTTCACTACTACTACTTCTTCTTCTTCTTCTTCGTCGTCACTATCGAATGTGAGTTGATAGTGCGCATCGGTAAATCCATATTCGAGCATTGCCTCGGTATCCCAGTCTTCCGGTGGGCCAGACGGCTCTTCGCATTTTGGTTGTTGTTCGCTAACGTCCTCAGTTGCGAGTTCTTCGCTGTCTCCCGCATCCATCCAGTGGTGGGGGCGGTAAACGATGGTGCGACAACTGTCGGCGAGTTCTTTGGCCTTCTTGGCCGCGTTTCTTGCTCTCCTGGCCGCCCCCTTCGATTTCTTGGCGGGTGCCTTGGCGAGCGTCTCCCATTGGTGTTCTTGCATTTTGGAGCGTTGGACTTCCTCGGGATACCAATCGTCCACGGTATTACTGCGGAACATCTTGGCATTTCCGTCAAACTTGTCGGCCTCATCCGTAGTGAAGGACACGAACCATCCATTGAATTCGTTGCCGGATTTTTTCAGAAGCATGTTCATATCCATATTTGCGAGTTGTGGTATTAAATCCTTAGAAGATAATCCGTAGAATGTGATAGCAAGTCTTAATGCTGGAAGGCAGAAGGAATGATTTTGTAATTAGACAAATGAAGGTATATATATGTTTTGCGGCGGTGTTATATCGAACGCGTTCGATTTTTTTGTCATCGGTGTTAGGGGGCCGGTGTTTGTTTGTGGCTCGCGAAGGTGTTATAGACTCTGTGTTTGTGTGTTTTATGGTCGCATTATAGATCCTGCGCGTGTTTTGGTAGAATATATATCTTTCTCCTTTATAGAAGTCCCAGTGTTGATTATTTTGTGTGTGTAAAAGACTGCTAGAAAACTGGTTTTGGTTTTATAACAAGTTTTTATTGCGTGGAATGGTGTTTATATATATAACATACATGCATATATACATACATACATACAAAGATTGCACACATATGAAAAGTAGATATCGTTTTTTGGTGGGGCAGGTGATCGATCATCATCATAGCCCGATATCCGCCACCGCCGCACTCAGCGCATCGCTCAACGCTCGATCTGTCTCTGCGTCGATTTTGACAGGTTTTGGTCCACCGACGACTTGGTAGCACGACGAGTCGTTTGAGGTTACGGGTATAGTCTGTGTGTATGCGGGCACGCAGTCGGTCACTTGTTTAACGTCGAAGAAATCGTTGAAGTACATGGGTTCGTTGTTATCGTCCAGCTGCCAGTAGTCGTAGACTATGATCGGTGTGGTATCGGGCTTCATTGGTTGCCACGGCGGTAGATGCTCGTCTGGAGCTTCGTTGTTCCAACTCTGATTACTATCTGATCCCCCCTCCGCGTGCGGGTTGTACTTGACAGTTTGTCGGTCGTCGTCTATGACCACCGTTTGTGTCGCATTTGGTTTGGTGCATTCATACTCCATGTCGGATTCTTGCGGGATATTGTGGGAGTTCATCTTGGTTTTTATTTTGTGGTTGGGGTATGGTTGCGTGCGTGTTTGTATATATATATATATTTCTTATATGAAATAATATTGATGGCTTGGTGCGATGCCGATAATATACGGCAGTTTCGGAGGTGAATATATATACGAGTTGATGCGAGAACTTGTTCGTTTTTTTCTATCTGGGAGAAGTTTTGGTGTATATCGTGGCTACTGGGTGCCCTCCGGAGGACAGCTCTCTGCGATATATAATATATATATATTATTAGAGAGGCACGGAGGACGGCCCTCCACAGACAGCGTCACTAAATCTCGAACTCCTTCGATTTTTTAGAAGTGGGTTTTCCCCGGGTCTCGAACACGTTCGATTGCTTAGCTGCGGAGTTGCCCTCCGTGCCGCTCTAATAATATATATATATTATATACCGGCAATGTGGCCCTCCACAGTTAATCGATCGGTCGTGTTAATGTGGACGATTTTGGGTGTAAAACTCGAGTTATTGAGGTCCTTTGTTTGCTTTGTGTCGTGTCTTTATGTGCGTTTTGGGTAGTTGTTTAATAAATTTTTTACAAGTATAGAACACAAGCATACGATCGACGTTTGATAAGTCGCAAGTATAGAAACACAAACGTATGGTTGGTGATTTTGATGAAGTTTTTTTTACAAGCGCACACATCATTTGCCGACTTGCTAGTTTGATAAAAAGTTTACAAAGTGCATGTGTGTGTATCTACATCTATATCTATATATATGACAAACCCCATGGTCTAGCGTTCGTGTTCTAAGTGCGTGTTATATACGCAGAGAGAGAGATGGTCAGGCATAACCCGACTATATGGGTGGTTCAACCGAGTGCACTTTTGAGGTCGAAGGTCGGAGTTTCAAGATAGATAACTCGTGATAGGACTGTGTTCTGTCGCGCTATTTCTCTAAGTATGACTTGGTGTTTTTTTGAAATGATAACATCGCCCAGAACACAACCTCAGTCCAGAGTTACTAAGTAAAAACTTCGACGAACGACCGAGTTCAACTACCCAAAAATACACACAAAAACACACAAGTAATGCCTTTCTGATGGGTTTTTCATAAGTTTATCATTCGCTGTGGAGGCTCCCATTGCCGGTATATAATATATATATATTATTAGAGAGGCACGGAGGGCAACTCCGCAGCTAAAAAATCCAACGAGTTCGAGCTCGGGATGACCATCTTCGCAGCTCTATGTATTTCCCAGTTTTAATCCACAAATACTCCCTCGATAAAAAACCAGTGTATAATCTTTATACACTCCAACAATAAAGAGTCGTGTTTTTTAGTTTCAAACTTTTATATAAAAAACATATCAAACGAAATAGCAATAAAACAAGAACATATATACATACATACATACATAAAAGCATCACAGCAATTCAATCAATAATGTCTTGTACGAACAGTTCATTTACGTGGTCCCAGCACGCGTTTTGTCGTTAGTCTCAAAGTGCGTGCTCGAACCGTGGGAACTTGGTCTGCTACGGGCGCATCTCGAACCGCGGGGACTTTGCGTGGTGCTGTAACTTTGCGGACGACGGGCGATTCGTCGATGTCCGGCAAATCGTTATTATTGAATGTACCAGAAATGGGTGCATTGTCACTACTTTTCACATTGTCACTAACATTGTCCGTTGCGGTCGGAGCACTCTCAGTAGACACAGTGTTCGCAGCCACCACGTTCCCCGCCCGCCTCGTTAAACGGATGGGACGACCTCGACGACGACGAGGAGCAGCATCCACACGTCTCCTGCGACAAGCAGGGACATTCGAGCTCCCGTCCTCGTAAGTGAAACTACCATCATCCCCTTCTCGTATCACGACATTGTCCGAATCCTCATCACTCAAGAATCCGAATGTGGATGGGGCCCGCAAATACGGGTGAACACTTGCCAGCAAGGCCTCCTGTAACGCCTCGTCGTCCTCGTCATCGTCACGTTTTCGCTTAAGCCGCAGCGGGGAGACACGACACGTCGGTTTATCTTCCTGCGTACAAGTGTAGTTGGCAGAACACACCTTACAGTCACACATGTGCCCGCGACCTTTACCCTCGGATCCATCACCATCGTACGGTAAAGGCAGTACGTCGTGACACACGAATTGTATAATTGGCGTACACTTCGGGTATGTTACATCCTTCTCTCGAAATACTACCACCACGGGCTTGTGGGTCAGAAATGACAATTCAGTGTTCTCATTCACGGACATGAAACCACCAGACAAACACTTCAGGAATTTTATCAGATTCGAATCGTCCCCTCCCACATTGTCAGAACTCGTGTACAAGAAAATAAACTTAGCATCTTTCACCCTCTCGAACACACGAGCGAAATTCTTCGGGGCAGGAGCGCCCACACACACCAAGTCCTTCAGCGGCTCCTCCAGGAAATCCCCGAAGTAGCCGTAGAAATCTCTCCATTCGCTCTGAGGAGCACTGATAGAAAAGCGCTCTCCAGCACTAGCACTCAGGGTCACGCGCATGGAATCGAACCACGCAGGGACGGACTTCTCGGCATACTGGCGGAGAATCAGCTGGGTATTCAGGAACTCATGATGGCTCGAACCCAGCTGAATCGTGGTCTTATAGTCCAGTTGCATAGGTCCCGTCAACAACAAGTGGGTATCACCTTCAGCACCGGGCTTCTCGATCGCGTCCCGATCGCGGTCTGCGTTGATGTAATGGCGCAGACCGTCATCGTTCTCGCGAAGGCGCTCAAGTTTCTCCTCAGCCACACTGATCACGTCCAAACTGGCGCACACCAACTTGGGATTCTCTTGAAACCCGGGAGCGACCGACACAGGAGAGTCGTGTAGCACGTATCGCTTGACGAATCCATCGCACCCCGCCAATTCCATCATCACGTTTCCACCTTCCTCCATTTCGTCCTCAGACGCATCTTCCTCATCACTTATCAGTTCCACCACTACCACATCATCATCATCATCAGCATCAATAACATCGTACGCGACAGTCTTAACGACCGATGTAGTAGCGGGACTACAGTCGGCCCCATCGTCACACTCGCTGTCACCGTCGTAATCAGCCTGAGAACTCCCGTCCAGCTCGTCGCAACTGTACAGACCACTGTCAACACTTACGTTGCAGGCAGCGTCGTAATCCTCGCCGTCCTCACCATCATCCTCACCATCATCCTCGGAATCCGAGTCTGCCCCGAACGCAGGGTCGGCAGCAAAGTTCTTGATCACACACCCGAAGTAGTTCGGGCGATTGGCCAACATGCACACACTCTGGGCGCGAGTACCCTCGGGAGCCGGAGGACAATTTACGTCCGTCGCAGCACAGTCGTTAGGATCATCGTGCACCCAGGGAGCTCCGTACACCGTCGGTAACCAATTACCGATATGTCCGTCGGTGTCCGGATAATCGAACCGAGGGCGAGCGGGACTAACACTACTCGGCGACAAGTATTCCCGCTCGTCCTCGTCACTGCTTATGTCCGAATAGTCACACGCGCCGGACACGGGCGACTTCCTAGCAGATCCCGCGCCACTGGTACGATCCTCGTCCTCAGCATCGCTGATATCAGAGTAAATCGCCGGATCGCCCACCTCGCAGGTAGCAGCAGCAGCTACAGCGGCAGCAGAAGGACCGGCAGCACCGTCGCTACCCTTCACACTCTTATCCGGGTTCGGCCAGAACACTTCGTCACAACTGTAATCCATACTAGTGTCAGTCAGCACACTACTGGCATCGCTAGCGCAGCTGTCGCTCTCACTGCTGCTGCTATCACCGTCCGAATCGCTGTCGGAATCACTGGCGCTCTCGGATCCCTCGGGAGTCTCGGGTACCATCGCCTCGTTACACTCGGGACCACCCACGTCCACATCGGGACTGCCACCATTACTACTACTACCACCAGCTCCCTCGCTATCGCTAACAGTCACGGCGGGGGTGCTGGCGGATAATTGGTCCAACAGCGAATTAACATCATCCTGATCGTCCAACCAACTACTCAGGTCGATCTTGCTCTTCTGCGAGGCCAACAAACGACCGCCTCCCATCACAAAGTCCATCAGATCAACGCTATCGGCCATAACTAATAACAATCTATCTTTCTCTATCCAAAATACACAAACTATCAGCTACCATGCACAAACGCAAATCACCAACTCGCACTGCCCTCCATCTATTATACACCATAAACATCCAACGTGTTCGACATTTTACAAAACCATAAACATCAAACGCGTTCGACACACCATCGCGGGGCACCAGCCACGTTCACAGCCACACACCGGGGACCAACTACAAAACTATCGTACACCCGGGGGCACCCTCCCCGCAAACAAACAATCACAAACACACCCTCACCCACCAAAAACACACATCTCAGAACCACGGAACGCACTACACTCCCCCCATCCACACCAGAACCCTCCACACTAAACCCCAAAACACTACCCGCCCCCACACTCACCCCACACTACACTCATCCCCACAACGCACTCACCCCACATCGCACTCATTCAGCAACACTCACCACTCGCACAACACACACACATCAAAATTAAGGGGGGGGGGGGTCTGCGCACAAACAGGCCACCCCCCAAAACAACACAAAAAACACACAATACTCACTAACGTCCCACTCCGTCGCTAGGATATTTTTTTGGTCGGGGAGTCGGACGCGTTCGGTGAGGGCGGGACGGTCGTGCGGGCGGCGGATCCGGTCCGGGCACCCACCAAAACCGAAACAAGATCAGGGTTAACTTGTGTTGGGTAAAAGTTGTGTTTATTTTTTTTTGCGCGGGGTGTTGGTGTGTGTGATTGTGTTTGTGTTTTTTATTGTTTTTTTTTAATGGTTGTAGGGGGTGTTGTGATTGGAGTGGACACTGGGGTCGGTGGACACTAGTGGGGGATGAGTACGATCATGATACGGCGCCGGTATGGATAGTCGCGCGCGCGATAGATTCCGACCACCGGTGACTAGGGCGAATGTACACCGACTGCGGGGACACTAGCCGCCGTGCACACTCGCTGCGGGGACACTGGGGAATCTGTACACTCCCGCTAGTTACAGTACTCTCAACAAACTACAGGGTTGGAAAAGGGCCCTGCTCTTGGTTTGGTCGTTCTTGACTGCGAATGGTGTTTAAGGGTTCGCTCTTGATCTGGGCGTTTTTGACTGGGGGACTGTGTTTAAAAGCAGACTGAGTTTTTGGTCTGTGATGGGGGTGATGATGATGTGATGGGGTTTGAGTTGGGGAGGTGTTGTAGATTGCGCCCCGGTCTTGATTTGGGGAGCTCGGGTTGGCGATTGTGTTTAAGCAGGGTCGTTTTGGCTTGTGATGGTTTGCGATGGTTTCACGATGATGTTTGACGTCTGGATGGTTGGGGAGTAGTAGTAGTAGTAGTTTTTTGATCGGCGAGATAGATGTAGATGTGTTTTGTAGAAAGTAGAATGAGTAGGAGTAACATCGGTGCGTGTTATACGATCGGACGAGGGTTGGTCGAACAGGTGGTTAATTGGGTGTTTTTGGTCTATTTTGGCTGGATTGGGTCGTTCCGATGGATCGCTGTGGAGGGCTACTTTGCCGGTGTAATATATATATATATTATTAGAGCGGCACGGAGGGCAACTCCGCAGCTAAAACATCGAACGTGTTCGAGAGTGGGCGTGGTCGTTGGGGAATTCCCAGTTGGGACTGTCCCGAGTTGGCGGTGCGAGAGCTAGATGTGGGTGAAATGGGGGTGAAATGGGGTGGAACGATGGTGAAATGGACTGAAATGGGGGCGGAATAGGTGGCTACGGCGAGGTTTCCGTGCAATCGGTGCTCAAATTCGCAGCCATTCCGACCGATCGGTGCTCAAATTTGCAGCCATTCCGACCGATTCGCTCCCATTCGCCACACCGACGCACGGACCAACGGAGGACGACGGAGGACAGCGACCCGCGGTATATAATATATATATATTATTAGAGAGGCACGGAGGACGGACCTCCGTAGCGAGCGCCAAAACTAACAGCCGGACACTAATAACCACACGTTAAGCACATATATCGATACCGGTGTATAATATATATCGAAGAAGTTTGTTAAGAAATCACGAACGAGTTCAATATAATCCTAATTTTTTTACTATATATTACTTTAATTATCGTAATACAAACCATTCAATTTGTCGCACAACATTATAACTTAACCATGGCGATGTCAAAAGAGGTATACACTAATTATGTGGATATGATAATCTGTCCAAAATGCGAAACTCGACACAGCAAAACTTTCAAAAAGGCTCACGCGTTAGAATGTCCGGGAAAACCAAATGAACCAATGAAATACATTGGTAGACGTAGAGCTAATTGCGATTACTGCAATAAACTCATATGTGAGGGGTATATGAGACACCACTGTCGAAGAATGCACCAAGTCTATCTTCCCAAGAAGAGGTGTGGACGCAAATCTATCAAAGATGATTACAAGTTCGATGTGTTCCAAACATTATCCAGTATGGATGACGCCTTCGGTAAAGAATGTATGGACAGATTCCGGGACATATGCGCTAAAGCTTCCAAGCAAACGGTGCAACCGGATACATTGGAACTACCAAAACCACCACCAAAACCCTCAGCATCGAATGTTATATGCATGGAAACGTTCATTAAGCTGGAGCCTGACGAACTTGTGAACGAGACGGATACCCCGATACAAACTGAGTACATCACCATAAAAAATGAACCGCAAGAAGAAGATATAGACGTTGGGGTAGAAGAACCATTCGTCGTGCAAGAGAACGATATGGCCTCGTCATCAACGAGATGTGCGATAAACAAGATGCGCGACGCGATACAGTCGATTCCCAATAGTACCATAGCGAGTGTTAAACCTACAGAATCGATCGAATCTTCCTCGGGACACACATTGGATTCTGACAACATTCAACTAACATCTAATCAAATCAAACAATTAAAGTTGCGCCATAGAAGACAAGCTCGTAAGATGAAGCGACTAATAAAAAAGAACGACAGGAAGGCTGATAAATACAAGATCGACTCCCTCCTCAACGAATCTCGTAACGTCGGATGCTCAATAATATCCGATATTGTAAATATGGTGAATCAGATGAACGTTAAGTCCAAGATTGAAGTAAATTTCCACGCATCCGAGTGTAGAGCACGAATGGTGGAGAAAGTCTTATCTAAGAAGAATATGTTGATGAAATTGATAGATGCAATTTCTGCAGACTGTGACGTGGTTGATATGGCCCCTAACTCGGCGACGGGCAAAATTAATGGTAGTGATATAGTGTTTAGCTAATATATATACTCTCTAATGTAACCACATATGCTACAATTTTTAGTATCATTTTATGTACGCTTATATTTCGTGATAAATATCATGTATGATGCACCATGTCGATATAATAAAACGTATTATTAAACTATATCTGCATTCCTTACATTTTTTATAAGATATATATTGAGACGTATAATCATGATTTCCACACATGTAGTAGTAGTAATCTGGGTAACTATTATGGCGCATTCTGAAGCTAACTATTGCGCGTGTGATACACGAATGGACACGACTGCAATTGGAAATATGCAGTGTAATGCGGATAGGGATGTTAAAGTCACGACGACCCAATGCTTTTACTTACCAACCTTAGACTCGGCATTTGCGATAAAGATGATAGTCGACTCGCAGACTGAAGAGAACGCATATATCGTTGTGTGCAGTAACGAGGTTGGAGCAATTAGCAAACCCGTCTTGATACCCACAACCAACATTGAAAATTGTTATCATGCTCCGAATAATGACAGTAAATGTACATTGCGTAGCGTGGATACGATCATTGATTACCTGGGGGAATGTGTAAACTCGACGCCAGGATACTCGTTAAAACTGGATCATTATCCATATGTGCCATATTCAGCTGTAAACTTAAACAATTATATCAACAAGTATTATACCATTCCGGATCGCAAATGTAAAATCGAAGGGTCGACTGCTGAAGGAATCGTTGGTGTCGCGAATGAGATGGATACTTTTTGTGTACTGAATGGTAATGTTCAAAACGCCCCTCGACTGAACGTTGATAACGATAATAGATTGGGGTATCTAATACATTCGTATTCCGAAGGAATTGGAGTTGTTCAATTTAACGAGACGCACGTCATTGTGGGGAGAAACAAACGTCCTGACTGGTACTGGGTTAGAGGATCTTTCGATTACAATGTTACTTTAGATAACATCACAAGATCATCCATCGTACATAAGTCGCTGCGAGAGTATAAATTTTATACCATAGAACCGATAGATACGTTTGTTACCGGAGGATGTAATGTATATACACGTGCATTTTGGCTATCGTTGTTATCAGTATGTTTTGTAACAATGCTATATACTTTATGAACTATTCTGATGCCAAAAAAAAACATAAAAAAATCTGCTCCGGGTGAGGATCGAACTCACGACCTCCGCATGCCTTACGCCAGTCACTGATTATAAGTACGGCGCGCTACCACTTGCGCCACCGGAGCTCTTAACTCAGACCTTTATTTTTGTGTATATATGCGAGACGAAAACATGTAGTTGTATGTTATGCAATTTTATTTGATGTATAATAAAAATGGTATCAAAAGTGTACAAAACTAATTCTTCTTTGTATAATAAAACATACCAACATAAAAAAAAGTTCACAACACGAAATGAAAGTACATGAAGTTCATCAGTCACTAATTCTACGCATTCGAAATTTATTAAATTCGATAAAGTCTTTGTGATTGGTACCGGGTACCGTAGACTGCAATGATACATCCATTTTATTGTTGCTCATAGACATTAGTCTAGTGCAACAGGTCTCCAGTTTACGCCAGTCACTCTTCAATAATCGTCTATCGAGAGGAAATGTGTTCAGCATATTGTAAAACGTCAATATAGCGTATGGTAACAATTGGTTTTCTGCGAGAAATCCGTGGGGTGTTATGTGAGATGGTAAGTTTGGGTCGTTATGGTTGGTCCTGTAAGTTTTCATGGATTCGTTACTCAAACAAATCAACGTCCAATATTGGCGCGCATCAGTTTTAGAATCTGCCGGTGTCGATCTGGCTACCTGAATGTACATACCGCTAACTATATCGACAGGATACAGTGAATTGTCGACTCTTGTTACAACCATACGCATGGGGACTTTTATGCGATTTAATGGCACTGGATTAATTTTCGAATTGTAGAATTTGACCCCGGTAGAGCCTTTTGATATAGTATGTCTGCGAACTGCCGACCTCATCAATTTCATCTTCACACTGGTCCGTATCAATTCCGCATTACCCATTATCATAACCAACATTAACCCTATTAATCTCAAAGGGTGTCTCACACCGTCTACATACATGTGAATCTTGAGTGTACCGTAGGCGTTTGTGTAAGTCCACATTTTATACTGATCAATCACATTCGCGGTTAACGCAAATAACATCCAAGCATGTTCTCCTCGAAAGGTGAAGCGCACAAAGTCTGGTGTTATGTTTTTAAAATTCATTATAGTAGTCTTCGTCGCTATAAGTTGATAACGAAAACTCTCCTCCGTTGTACATCTCGCTATCATGTTCGTATTTGAGAAGCGAACAGCTTTGCGTCGACCATTCCGAACCGGAGATATCTTCCCATTCAGCCGACGTGCTAACTTCGTAACTGCGCCGTCCATTTAGTTTATGCCTAATCGTGCTAACGACACATCCCATTTTCTTAAAATAATATGTTATAATCTAAGTGAACCTAATGTAACTACAAATGTGTATATTTTATATAATAATTTTAAATTCGCAAAGACTTAACGTGTTTCTTATCCGAATATATGCGATATTTGTTGAACTCGATGGTGTCGGTACCTCTAGTAGGATATTCTTGATCTTTACACTGTGTGAACTTGAAATTCGAAGTCTTCATAAATCTGTCTACTGATAACTGAAGATCGTTCCAGATGTTTTCGCTAGATAACCCCTTCGTTGTCGCTTGGAATATATCGTAAAATAAAAACACTATATCTTCGATCCGCTTATCTTTAGAAAACCTATACGGGACAATATGTCGTTCACCCGTCTCTGGAACAGCGTTCTCGTAGACATGCATTGCACTATTGCTCATACAAATCAAGGTTAATGTTTCGAAATGTGTAGAGCCCGCGTATCCAGGATATCTCGTGATCTGAACATACATCCCATCAATACCTTCGGGTGCACACTTGCGATCTCTGTCGAATCTTATTATCGTCATCCTATCCAGATAGCTATCCACACTCTTCGCATCAAACTCGTTGTACACAGAGTCGTATCGTTTAGCGCAAACGCCTGTTGGGACCTTGTGGCTTTTAACAGGCTTCTGCAACGGCTTCATAACCATGTTGTCTACAGTATCGATATCGTCGCTCATCATAATTAAGTATAGTGCTATCCAACTTAAATTATATCGTACATATTCGCCATACATGTGTACCTCCTGACCATGTTTTTCGGTTTCATAACACCATATATCGTACTGTTTGACAACTTTTTTGATAATTGGTATGAATCGCATGGCATTATCTCCATACAATCTAAAATAGACACACTGGGGTGTATCGCGTGGAAATTTGTTCATAACACGCCTAATGTCGCGAAATTGACTATTGTAGGATTCTACTATCGTGTTGTATGTACCCACCGAATCCACAACGTCATTGCTATCGACATCGCCGGCCACCCGACGTCTTACTCTTTTGCTCAATCGTCTAACAAAAGCCATGGTTTGGAGTATCGTACTGTGGCAATCGTTTATAAAATTTAACACGTTTGATTATTATAGATTACTTTTCATATATATAATATAGTTTTTTTAAAACGTACCCGCGCGTCGCACGATACCCCAATAATGTATCCGGTTGTGGGAGATACATACACTAATGCGTGCTGGTTGGAATTCGAAGGTTCCGATCATGATGTACAAATTGATCGATTTGAAGATGCCATTATACTAATCGTTAGATATATGAACTGTGTGAACAAGAATCCTCGGTTATATATACTGAACGAAATCGTTATACCAGCTGTCCAAATACAATCAAAAAACGTACAGAGTGGTGAAATAACTGTTAAGTCTACAAAACCTTCCAAGAAGACGTGGACGTATGAAAGACTTACTGCTAAGGCACTGAGAGGTTATGATCAGTTTACAGTGATAACCACCAACTTAGATCGTTGGATGCATTGGGGTAACATTTGCATATCGGCAGCCACGACATTAACATTCTCGATATCAGATGGATTCGTTACATGTATGACACTATATGAAATTGAACCTCCGACCAGTCCCCGCATCACCTTAAATACTGACCAAGGAACTGGGGCTTTTATGTGCGGTGCGGGCGAATGTGATGTTATTATAAAAGACCGAGCTTGTGCTGTGAAAATAACTTACTCTACAGACGAACTATCATACAGTTGCAAAATGTATGTATGCGTTAAAGACTTAGCTAAGGCTACACAGACGATTAGACGACATCGTGCTAGCCGAGGGTCGGTTACAGTGTATGGTGATGAAGCATGTGTATCTTCGCAAAGTGATAAATTCAGCGACGATATGAAAGATATGAACTTTGATGTAGAATTTGTTTACAAAGATACAACAGATATTGTTATTTGAAAAACAGTTTATTGTTATGTATATATTTCTAGTCATATGTGTAATAAACATGTTAAGAAACGAACACTATATTTTGATTTCTTTATAGTCTTTAGTTTATAATCAAACATAATCGTTATCTCTGGCATGCTCGATATCAGTCTTGAGTGATGCTAATCTAAGCAGATCCTTCAGAGTAGACATGTCGACATCTTCGTCAGTCCCATCCCCCAGGTACTTGTACTTCACATATGGATCGTCTTTGGCTCCGTAGTGTATTTCTACGTATATCCGCCTCGGAAACTCCTTGGTGAACATAGTTACATCGTCCCAGTTTACAGGTTGGGACTTGAAATGTATCACAATAGCCTTTTGTACGGCACAATTGATCCCAGCCGCATCTGAATCGTTTACAGTGTACGCGTTACAATAAAGGGCTCTCTTGTCGACAACGAAGAATAGGCGAGTTAGATCGATGTCTACAGACTCGGTCTGTTGAACAAAGTATTCGATGAAATCTATAGGGTCGCACGATGATACTACTGTTAAATGAATACCATTGCTAAGCATCTTGCTTAAAACCTCGATATGTTTGTATAAATCATTGAAGAATTTTGGAGTCTTCCTTCTACCAGTACACCAACCGTTTTTTGGTCTGATCTCCACATCGTGAAAGAATGTCACTTGCATATTATTCGTAATTTCACGAAATGCAGTTACAGATGTATACGCCATGTTTTTTAAACGCTGTGTATGAGCATAGATAATACAAACAATGATGTATAAGTTTCCATTTTAGTATTTTAATATTTTTTCACATCAAACATATAACATATCAATCATCTTCATTTCTGTATTGAACATAGCATAATACACCTTTAATTGTATCAGAACGAGCCATGAATTGTGCCACACTGACCATCTCAATGAACAGTTGACGGTGCACTTGACCATTAAACAGTCTAATATTGCAACCGGTACCATTTAATGGCTTGGTTAGATACTGCCCGATATCCTCACAGCCAGCGAGTGTGTGGTTAGTGTCTTTGGGAGCGTATACTCGCCACGAAGTCTTCATGTTTCTCTGTACATCTCTGCATTGAGAAGCCGACATCCAACTCGGTGGTTTGGCGCACCTATTATTTGTCAATTCGTCACACTTGTCACCCTTCATAATCTTTAACCAATCGTATGCGTTGTTGGAGTTCATGTTTGGAAATGCAGATGTGATTGTCGTGGTCTTAACCTCCACCACACCCACAATCTTCGAACATTCCGACCCATATATATAATCATGTCCACTCTTTCGGAAATCTTTCTGAAGTTTGGATAGTTTGCATGCGGGGCGCACATCGATGGGTGGTCTCGCATTTGGTACAGGTTGTGGCTTATCGCGTTTTAGTAACACGAAATCTGGTGTCACTCCAACAATGGGACAACTGTCCAGCAATATTTTCCCAACACTCACGACCCTATGGTCTAAACCAAGGATTCTCACTGCAGCCATTTCTCCAAAAAAACCAGCAGCCTGTGCTGCTTCAGGAATATGTGCACCCCCTCCTTCTGTTATTTTAAATTTAGGGATGTGTAGAGCGGAATTGATCTTACCGCCTCCAGCTAACATGACTGCAGACCTCGATCCAACAAAAAAGTCTTTGAGTTTCAGCCATACATCTTCGTTGGTTGTAGATGTCATGTGTATAAATCTCGTAAATGCCTCGGTATCGTTCTTTATACAATCGTCCAATTCAAATCCGGTGTACACATTATCCAAACACGTCTTGGCGCGCTTTAACGCTATGTTTTTATCAACGAAGTATTCGCGGCATAGATAATTGCACAATTGTTCACCAATTCGCAACACCAAGTCGACTGGGAGTTCAATAGTTGCTACAATAACAGAGTCTAATTTCGAATTGGTCTGACTAAATACACCTTTGCGTAATTTGCCGGGTTTATCGTTTGAAACCTTCAACTTTTTCTTTTTGGGTTTCCAAGCAACGACCGATTTCTTACAATCGCCCTCATCGGATGATGAGAATGTGTGGATCTTAATTGCATCAGATTTGCGTTTTCGAACGATTGGTGCTGGTGGAACATACGTTTTCATGTAGGACTCGACAACCTCGTCGTCTGATGAAAATTGGTCGATCACAACTTCATCGTCTGATGGATATTGTTTGATTGTAATTTTATCAGCCATGTTTCAGTATATATAAAGTTGTAACAGCCCAATGATGATATACTGACGCAAAAAAAGTCTGATACCAGAGTGAATTATACTTTATATACTACATAATCTCGAACACGTTCAATTTTAGACATACAAGTTTATATAAGTAATTTTCATTTTCGCGAAACCCGTCATTTGGTTTAATGCCGATTATAAGTGTACACATCATAGTCTATATATATATCATTCTGTAACCATAACACATTCAGGCTTATCTCGTTTCGACGTCCTTTGCTCTGTCTTTTTTCTAGGCAACGAATCCGCAACTATAGGTAAGTCACTAATCGCCAATGCTTCGCTCGATCCATCACTAATGTTTGCGGTTTCTTGTGACAATTTAAACAAATGATTCAATACATGACTTCTAGTTTTAGTATTAACATTGGTTGTAACACACGATCGGACTAGTTCATGATACTTTTGAGATGGAATTATAGCGTCTGACGAATCATTCAAAAATTTAAGCACTATATCATATTTTGATCTAGATACACTGTCCAGTTCTGCATTTTCGAACATACTCTTGAACGAATTGCTAGCCGAACCAGCACCTGGATTATCGATGTCATCGTCATCGGGATTGGCGTTCCAGTTTGAGACGTAGCAGTTCCTCATATCTAAAGATATCAGTGGTGTACCAATAGTCGATTCGTTATCAGACTCGATTGCGCATGGATTGATAGATATAAATTTACCACCATTGTTATCAACAGTTACAGTATCAAACGTCCAGGATGAGTCATCAATCTGTCGACCCTTTTGATGACGATATCGACTGCATCGAGACATACATGGCACATATGTCAGAAGAGAAAGACACGTCTCCATATTGGAACTGTTTGATGATACCTTTCAATAATACCGTGCGTGAACCTGAAGATGATGTGGATAAAAAGCAAATCACTTTTAGTAATTGCGATTCATACCAATATTCTTTTTTATCACCAGATAATATGTGCGACATGCATACTTTTGCGGCCAAAAATCCCATTAGACTGAAGTGTTTCGGGATACTCAACGATGCGCGGAACGTCAAGTTTCAACACTTATATACAGTGATCATCGATGACTTTGAACAATTGGCCAAAGATAGATTCATGGTATCGAGAAGCGAGTTTGAGCTTATGAATAAGCTGTACGTGTACCCATTTCTGTCACTGCCGGTGTATAAAAATCGAGTGCGAGTCCATGGACAGTTCAAGTTGAACAACAACTTTGTTTCCAAACATCTGGGACTAATCAAGAATTTGCAGTACTTCGCGACTAACTGCGAGTTGAATCCATTGCGATGGGGTGCAGTCATAACCGCATGTATAAACGAAAATATCACCCAATTCTCACAAGGAGGCGCGCACGATTGGGTCGTGTACTCTCAACACGCCAAGTCGTTTCAGCAACCGAGCTCGTTCAATACGGACTATGTGACCATGGTGACACCAGCCGGAAACATGGATTTTTGGAGCATACAGCAGACTAGCGACACTTTAATTGCGTACACAAAGGCTTGTTGCGCGGTTGTGCGAGACATGGCTATGTTACACAAGAAAAGCACAATTCTCTTTGAAGCGTGCAATGCTAAAACTGTAAACATGGCTTGTACGACGGTCATAAACATGTGCTTTTACAGATGTTTGTCAAGGGAGCTACCAACAGCCAGATCATTGCTCGATTGTGCCAAAGCTGAAAAGGATAGAATTGTTGCCCTGTTTGGTGAAATGATTAATCGGTACGAGTCGGAATATCGTGATGATATTCGTGCGTATTACAGCGAAACTATGCAATATAAACAGATCGACAAACAAGAATACAAATCTCTCGACTCGTATAAGTTCGTTCCCACCGCAGAAGCGGTCAAGAACGGGCTGGGTAAACGTCACACAGCCTCGCAAATATTCCAAACCATCAATTCGAGAATCGCCAAGACTGTTGGAGCGACCAGGATTGGTGGAGAGTTGTTAAAAACTAACACTCCTGCTAAATATCTGTACAATGGTCAAATCAAAACTGTAAACTACTTCTTCTCTAGAGAACCTCACGTATCGACGGTATCTCACGAAGCCTGGGGAGCAGCATCGACAGTTCCTCTACTGACAACAATCTCGGACAAAGTTCACAGAAACTGCGTCGCGGTAATAGCACCAGACGGATTCGATGCCCCATTCCACAATAATAAAGAATTGAAGAACCAGATCTGTCTCATGTTGAAGCATAAAACTATAGCATCGTTCGACAAATTTGTGAAAATTTGTACTACACTCATAACCGATTGTAACTACGAATACAACGAAATGATCCAGAGGGGAGTTCCATGTTATCGGCTCGTTGTCGATATCGACATTACGGATGTGCAAACTATTGTCGGATTTTACAATAGACCTATCGATAGGAGCGGAAATGAGTTGCTGACATACAGATGGTTGTTCAGAGAGAGACTTATAGATTGCGCCATTGAAACATTCGATTTGGTTGGAATGAAGGTTAGCCGAGAGACAGCTAAATTTTACCTGTTCGAATCAATACCTCAGGCTGGTACTACCGTCAAAAAAGTCGGGTTGCGATTCATTGTCGAATTTGATGAATATATCCTCGCTGACTCGATTGTAGTTACCCACATCATAGACGTGCTGCAATGCGTTTGTCGCAAGAGTGGTCTAATTGAACTCGATGCGTTCGATACAGCGATGTATACAAAAAGCATCGGTGGATTAATGCGATTACCACTGAACGCCAAACGATCTGGTACCCAGTTGGTGAGACCGCTGATACCAATCATCACCGAAGCCTCCGGTGCGTTGGATCACCTGAAACCATCAATTGGACTAATACACAGAAAACATGTTGCGCCATCAAAATTTAATGCAGATACAAAAATGTACATTGTGTCAGTAACAGATACAGAGAAGTGTGAAGCTATAACGTCGCTCACAGACGAGTCAATAAATAGATCGCTACTGGAAGACAAATTCGCCAGTTCGGACGCGAATGTTGATGAAATCACTGGAGATTACTCATCTTTAATAACAGAACACATGATTCCAATGTTGCAGGAACACTTTTGTGAACACAATCCCACGTTCTTCTGTCAAAGAGGTTTTCCGCTCAGTTCACAAAGGTATCTAGTAGCGCAGCATTTAATTGGTGTTTGCGGGAAGAAAACTCACGTCGACGCCAGTAAGAATCAATGTGTGATTTATGTTTTTGTTAAGCCAGATCTGTGCAATCCTGAAAGTGTTATCTTGAGTGCGTCTGTGTACTGCCACGGTAGTGGATGCAAACGACAATCACCTGTTGTCACTGTTACTGTTGGTAGAATTGTTAACACCGTTGAAGATGCCAATAGTTTGCTTGAGGGTAGTGATGTTTTTTGACACTAACGAATCCCACCCTTCGTTATACATGACTTGTCCGAGATATTCGGTTGCACGAGTAAATGTGTGTATACGTTCCTTTTCCATCTGGTCGTAGACGTCTGATTCAATGGGTTTGTAATTATCAAGTGCTTCCATTACGCGGGCGAGCTCTCGTGCTTGTCGCATCTGCACATCCGATCCAGACATTTGTTTAGACATTTACAAAATTTGCAGCACCCGCAACAAAGAATGCAATATGTTAGCAATATTATTATGGCTAAACCGATCAAAATCCACGCATATAGTGGTAGAACGGGCAAGTCTTTGTCGATAATAATATCGTCTTCTAGTGCTGATACTATAACATCGGTTATTGAAGACATTGTAAGATCGAACGTGTTCGAGTATTTGTATACTGTTCACTTCGGTATGTATAGATTTTTTTATAATGACTGTTATATTATAACAAATTGATGATAATATATAATAAATTTTATTGAAATATAACACATGCATTTTATGTTCTTTACATCTTCATATATCTATAAACTCCCATATCATCCACTACAACAGGATCTCTTAATATTCCTCCAACATTCGCCCTAGAAGGTTTCATGAGGTATTTAGTATTTCGTCCGCCAACGTTACCGATATATTCTTCATATGCGTCGCGAATTTGGTAGAATTTCATCTCTCCAATCAAATGCCATTTGTAATGGAATCCACTTTTATATTGCAACGGGTCTCCTGTGCAATGATAGATGAAATGAGGTACTGGGGCCATGGACGCATATATACATTCGGGATCCCAATCTGGCTCCTCCAAGTACAGTGTAGATGTCATATTTCTAATAGAATCTTTTAAAAACCAATTTTTTAAGGCTATTTTGTTATCTGGTAGTAAGCTAGGTACCATTTGAAAAATTGAATACGGTATAGAATCACCACCTCCATTGGTACCAAGTCTTAAGTAATTCCATCCTTCACCGGAGTTAAAAATGTATAGAATATACTCCGTCAGGTTAAAACTTGGTGTTATGGGAGTATTAGCCCGAAATGCGTTATGGACTATAGGTAGCAAACATCTAGTTTCTTGCGTCGCTGAATCGGTAACTAGAAATCCCAAAGAAGATGCCCAGTGTCCTACAGTCCCGTCAAAAGTGACAGCTGCTTTCCACCAATCCGTGTGAGTCCAACACAATCTGGGCTTGTATTCCCACGGTTTAAGTGCCATTGTAACTTCATCTTCTATCAATTTGTTGATGGTTAATTGTGTGAGAAATCGTCCAGGGTTCAATGTGTCGACAACTAAAACGTTATCCTTAAACGTAGATCTGTTGAAGTGCACAAGAAGATCCGGGTCATCTTGCGCACTTATAGCTTTTGCAGCGAAAACTAATATAAGTGTAAACCACAACATTGTGATACCCATTATAAATTGCAATTGGGTCTATAATTGTATCTAAATAGTTTGATACATAGTTCTTTTTATAATAGTTCAGTTTATCACGAATGTGATACGTTTGTAGCTTCAAGTGTTTGACGTTTTAGTTCCTCTGCTCGACACCTTATGATATTTCTCCGATTTTGTTCAACCTTCAATGATTGATATTGTTTTTCGTATATATGTGAACAAACTAAGCCATCTCCTTGACTGTTATTGAAGTCTGTATTCATATGCGGCTCATCCTCCACTATGGTATGTCTACACGGTGAATACACTCGACCTATGCCGAAATGTGGCGAGTTAGCAATGCATATCGGGCAGCGTTTAGTACCACGCTCCTGAGCACAACATCCTTGAAATGTTACGTATGAAGCGAGTCTCGAATATTTGATACTATATTTCCATAATAGATCCAATTCTTCTTTTACACTCATGTGATCTTTACTAAGCCAGTAATTTAGAACTTCATGTATCATCAAATCTACGAACATCTCCACTGTGGGTGGCTTAATGAGAACCTTTTTAAGTTTGCGAGATAGTACGTGGTATAGTTGCATGTACATGAATCTGCGTATAAGCATCAGGTAGCTACATTCTTGGTACTTATCCACAGATTTCAGCTTGGTGGCACAGTATGCGTGCATATCTGTAAAACATTCGTGCTGACATATTTTGTCACTGTCCACACTAGAAACTAGATCGATCGTTTCTTTGATATCCATAATCGTGGTCATAATCGAGTTATCCTTCTCAGATCGCAATATGATAATATATATGTTTCAAATTCGATCGATAAAGAACAGTATATATAGTATATCGATGTTCAGTGTTTTATTTTATACAACACATAGTGTAATACTATAAATATAACAAACTTTTATAATCAGTACAGAACTTTTCAACACACATTAAAACAATATAGTATTATTATCATGAGAAGCTATTACAGAACATGTGACATGTGGATCTGCGTATAGGATCAAGTGTATGGGTATCCCAATCAACCCAATGTCTCCAGTGCTTTTATCGTATTCTACATGATCGTACTCAACGTTTCCGACATTTTCAGAATTGCATGCGGTGACATCCAACTGCGAGAGCCCATCTTTGATTTGGGTATATATCGAAGATACGCCGTCTCTGGATAGTTTGTAGTCTGTGAAATTTACGGCATTTTGTCGAATGTTGTCAACCATATTGTTTGGAAACATGATTGTTGAGTCAGTAGTGAAGGATTCGAAGTCGTTACATGTAAACACTCGTCCGGCGATCACCCGCCCTTGTGTGTCAAATTTCAAAAATGTAACTCTTTGTGATTTTGGAAAGTCGCACTCAATTCCAAAAAACCCCTTAGTGTTGCCGCGTGATGTGGAACAACCTTTCAGTCCGTACCACATATCGTAATCCTCACCCAGGGTTATATACTTATGTCTGATATCGTCAAAGCATAAGCTTGCCATACCACTAGTTGATGACACTAGGCCTTGTGTAATTGTATCTTTGTATATCGTGTAATAATCGAGCCGTAGGTTCTGTGGTGAGACGGTAGATTTCGTGGCGAAGTCGTACAATATGACATCATTATCGGCCGCTTGTTGTATAAATCTGGGATTCACACCCCTATTGTCGACAAAACCGTGAACACCAATGTACACACACATAGTAATAAGGAAACACCTAACAATATTACGTAGGAGGTTAGATCCATGGTATTGTCCGTCATAATTACAGACTTTTGTGATATGCATCATACATATATAACTATAACTAGCTTGTAAGTTTGTATATTTTATAACAAACAATCAAATTTTTTATATATAAAATAACGATTGGGAATACGTATTAAATAGTTCGGTTTCATCTGAGTCTGAAGACTGAGGTTTAAACAATTTGACTTAACGTCTGAACTTGGGGTTTATGGTACTCTCTTCTGTGTCAATTGGTTCTGGCGCAAGCGGTTCTGGCGCAAGCGGTTCTGGCGAGATTGTTTCTGGAGCAACTGTTTCTGGAGCAACTGTTTCTGGTACAACTGTCTCGGTTACAATTGGTGTTTCAATAGCTTCAGCGTGTGAGTCTTGAGTTGCGTTGAGAAGTGGTGTCGTAGATTCATTAACTTTCTCTGCGTCTGTAGCGTTTGCTACGGTATCATTATCTTTAACTACTGTAACAGTTTTAGGTGCTACAGTGGGTTGATCATCGACATTAGCCACTGTAACAATCTCCTCTACAACTTCGGGTGTAGTTGGCACTTCTTTAACTTCTACAACTTTGGGTGTAGTTGGCTCTTCTACAACTTTGGATGTAGTTGGCTCTTCTACAACTTTGGGTGTAGTTGGCTCTTCTACAACTTTGGGTGTAGTTGGCTCTTCTACAACTTTGGGTGTAGTTGGCTCTTCTACAACTTTGGGTGTAGTTGGCTCTTCTACAACTTTGGGTGTAGTTTGCACTTCGACTTTTTCAGTTGTAGGAGCATCTGTAGTTTTAGGGTGTTTTTCAACGAAACCCATTTCGGCGTTGATGTCGAGTATAGTATTATCAACAATTGTGGTCGTAGACATGTCTGTATTCTCAGAAGCGATCATGAATGTGATCACTGCCGGGCACCTATTTGACATTGTTACCAACTGTGGTGTAGTAACAATTCTTAAACTAGCAGTACACGCATCAGATGCTGGGGATTTAACATCCATGAGAACAGAAGACCCGCAGCCACCATTGATACAATATATGCATGCGAAATTGTACGGACTGTTGATGATTTGGTTGAATTCGTTGTTTGACGGGCACGATCCAGTTAGTGATGATACTATAGCTAGCACGTAGTACGTATTACGTTCTCTAGATATCACGTCGTATCTAGGTGTTTTCACTGTCAGTGTCCCCATAGATAGCACACTAGACACTAGCGTTGATAACGCTAATACTGCGCATACACGAGAATTGATACCCATTTTGTTAGGATGTGGTGTAAAAACTACATATAATCACTATACGATGTAAACTATAATAACAGATATATAAAAGAGTTGAATCATTTTAATATATTTTTTTAACACACAAATGTACACGCATGACAATAATGCGATCTCTAACACATACCATATCTACACATTGAACCCATACATGGAACAAACTTGCATTGGACTTGAGCAGATCCTGTTAAAATTTGTCCTTTTTTCACGAAAGTTATTTTGTCGAATGTTGTTCTCAAATGTCCAGATGTAACTTCTTGGAATGGTGGAATCGAAGATGTTGTGGCGCACCCATCCTTTACAAATGCGAACTCGTCTATAGTACACAATATTGGTTTTATAGAATACCGCGATGATGTATTGGCGTATTGTGCTACAGCGTTGATTACGATTCTAGGACCCGCATCTTCAACAAGCATGTGTATTCTGTCGATGCCGTGAATCGCATTAAATACTGTGGGGGCGCGATTAGCTGGTGGTAGGTCGACTACAACTAATCCTTTCTGTATCGAACCGTCGATTGTTACGTATTCGTAATTAGTCGATACTAGCTCCGATTTAAATTCGTCACCCTTAAACGTTCCTATGATGAATGGGATACCAATGCTAACGCCGCACTGATATAAGTCTATTTCCATAGGTTCTGTGAGTTGCTGTAACGTAGACTTACGCACACACCCTCCAAAAATGATATTATCGGTCAGTCTAGATGTGGGGACTCGAACTTGAGCTGTACCATATTCGCTAATGTCGTATATCATTGGTATATTCGAGTCGGTTATAGCGAAATTAAAGTACTTGCGACCATCGTACAATACTTCTACGTTTTCGAGACCCATGAGATGCGCATCAATATCGCATCTGTATAGGGCAACACCAATATCTATGAATTTGATGAATTTAGCAAAACCCGCGTTATTTCCAGATATGTGTAGGTATATTTTTTTGTCACCTTCATACACTTTGGTGTATTGCGTGGGATCTAAAGTTTTGACTTCGAACATCAATCGTTGTTTCGCTGAAAATGTAACGATTTTAGCAAGTTCGACACTCGAAACCCATCTGTAATTGTGCTCTCTAGATAGCTTGATGGTCATATCCTGAGCATTCGCACACTGTAGATATATAAAGACAATACACAGGATCGACGGTATACCATATTTATAACCCATGTTGTTGTAATACAGTATTGGCTAAAGTACTCAATCGTTCTACAAAGTTACAATTATTATTAGATTGTAAATTAATATTCGAATGCATTATTTCATGAGACCAAGAACATAATAATAAGAGTGAACATGGCATACAATTTCTTTGATTCAAATGTGTCACAATTAGTTTGGATATATTACCAGCACAGAAACTATTACTATCACTAAACTGTTCTAACAATTTCAAGTTCTTCAATCCATTGTAGAGGCAGAGTTTAGATCCTTTGTGGAACGCGATTTCTTCGTGTGTAACCCCTGGTATAGGAAATGCATTTCTGTTAGCTGCCAGCGCAGCTACCGTTTTATCGTTGCTGTTAATCAAGGATTCTGCAGCACTAGCGAACGTTGTTAAGTACCATTCGTCAATTTTGGGTTCGAACATTGTCAACTCGCATATCTTACACCTAGCGTACGACTTAATAATGCATGGTTTGATATTCTCAACATCCAACGGTTCGTCATCAGTTTCATCAATATCGCCATCTTCGGCATCACCATCATCGGCGAGAATTTCGTCGGTTAGGTAACTGTGAGCCTCTCGGAGTAGATTGTAATGGTTCACTTTCATATTCTTCATTTTGTCGACACATAGATCTATAATATTAACGACATCGCCAGTTACGGTATCGACTACAACAGACTTGCGTGTACACTTGCGTCTGTTCTCGGATATATTCTCGACAACTGTTTTAAATTTGGCACACGCACCATCGCATTGTTCTAGTTGTTTAATCGAATCTTTGAGTTCTCCCTTGTGGTGAGCGTTGAGTTGACCGTTGATTCTGAAATGTTTGGCCGCAGCAATATATCGTTCTGCAGAGGGATTTGGCGTTTCTGTGTGCAGAAAGCAACATCTCGCGAATAGATGATATTCTATCGCGTGAGGATTCACGTATTTTCCAGAAAATTGGTACAATATGGTACCCGCAGTCATTATTGTGACAGCGGTCATGGGCATACACAAGAATACCAAATTGAACAGATCTCTGCATGCACCGGTATCTTCCAGCACTAAGCATGTTGTGCACATGGGGACGTCACAACTATCATCAATTTCAGTCTTACACTTTTCAACATAATCGGTTAATGCCAGCACAAATTGGTCTGCTTGCGTTTGTTCGAATATCAACTGATATATTGTTGACATTTTTGGCGAGTTGTAATGGACACCCCTTAAGTCCGCTATTATTTTTCTGCCGATTGATATGTTGCACGAATGCGGATATAGCATGCCATTTCATTTCAGTGATATATTTAGCAATAGATAGTCCGTTTTTTTCACCTAATGGCTTAACTATCGCCTCTAATGCTGTCAATTTGTTTACGACATAGTCCTTATAATGATCCAAATCGAGACTGGATATCAACATTACGTTGACTCGTTTCATCTTGGTCAACAGTAGTTCTGCATTCTTGTTCAATTCCACAGTATCACTAATTGGTGTCACTGTGGACATATCACTTTGTGACGGCACTGAGTAGCGGTCTCCAACAAACTGATTCGTTATAAAAAAGGCTGGCATATTCTTACCAGAGTACTGCGTATCACGATTAAATTCCTCAAACATGGTCTCACCTGGCACGACCGAATCGAATGTGCTCATGAAGTCTTTGACCAACGGCGCATTGATATCCTCCTTTGATACTATCTTCATGGCGTTTTCGCACGCCCGATCAAATATCATTTTGAAACCCACAGCTCGATCTTTTCCAACTACACCTCTAACTATCAGTTCGTCGCTAAGTAAATCGCGCCCCATGTAAGAGTTGGCATCCTTGTAGGTGGCAGTGTTTTTTTTTAACTTATACTCGGTCTTCATTGGGAAATTTGGCGAATGTTTAAACTTGTAGTTGTTAACACCGCACACTGTAATCCCATCGGTCGTAATTGAAATTATCGATCTATCGGCGTTTGCCACTACAGTTTGTAAACACATGCAGACGCTGGCGTATTTTGTGAGATAAAACAATACTGGATCACCATGTTTGGCTCGACCGATTAGGGACACCACATTCAATTTGGCCTTCGGAGCATACTTTCGATTTTTCACGCCAGTTTGGAGCACTCTATGCACGTTAGAGTCTAGGTTGAAGTGTTTAATACATGTTGCGTAAAAATTCGAAAAGTCGTAACATGTACTACCATTGTCTGGAGAGTAATGCTTGCGACCCATCACGACGGCTTGTTTTTTGAACAGTTGCCATATGGCGTATTTATCAAAGTCGTCACAGGGTCCGTTGAAATCTTTAACCGTGCCGTCCCACGTTCTACTTTCGGGCGTATCGATAGATATGGTTTCTCCAGTGATATCCTTCACGGCACATCTAAATTTTTTATCAAAGCGGGGTGTCATGAGCGATACACACAGTTCCATCACGCGAACTATTCTGGGGTCTTGATTGGTGACGAGCGTAGTCTCATTCTCACCAAGATACTTTTGCACGTCTCTTCTGGTCGTGGCGAGACCACATTTTGCGTACGCATCTTTAATTTCTCGCAGCGATCCAGAGGCCACGATTCGTCCATTATGCGGTGTGCATATTATCGCTGGTGTTAAACGCGATTCCAACTTCTTGTCTTTCGCTTTATTTGGCGGTATGAACACCATGGGGAGCAGAGCTGCGTACTTCAAATCGTCGCATCGCACAACGTCGTAAGGGGCGTTGTGTACAACATCGTGGCTCATATTGCATATAATCCCTTCTATAGTCCGTTTATCACCCAAAGGCGCCAACAGGTCGACTTTGACACCTTGGGATATTATGTGGGTGCAGTTCTGCAATTTCGCATTCGATTTTGAAAATTCCTTGTAGTGGTCACCGGGGTCTATGAAACATACTCGATTGAGTATTTCATCACAAACGTTCCATCTGGGTGCGAGCATGCTGGCGAATGGTACCATTTCCTCATACTTAGCTTTGACCAATTTTATTATTTTGGTGTAATATATACCTTTGTGACCAAAAAACTGAGGTTCGAAATCTGAGCCGTGCATGAATATGAATCGTTTGTCTCTGGGTGTATAAAATTGCCCGTATCGATCACCGTTTGATATCAACACATGATTGTTCAAAAAGTTTGTAACTGTGCGGAGCGCATTGCTGTTAGCAAATTTCAAAATACATTCCGATTCTGTCACTTTGCCAGCACAATTAAGTCCCAGGACCGTAGACGTTGTAACATCATCGCAACAATTCATCTCTATCACGAGGTTCACCATAGCTTCCATGTATGTGTAGTCGAAACTTTGTATCTCGGAAATGTCAATGGATTTGATGTATCGGATGTTGAATTTGGTACACTGTTCATCATCGTCATCCATCGGCTCGTTTAGACCAGAAATTGTGTAGAGGTCTATGAAGCACATGGGTCTACGGTTGTGTTCAAACAAGTCGTTGACAGTTTCAACGCTGTCGACAGTGAATCCCGTGCTGGTAGGTCGACAATTGTTCAAAAAGTGTCTAACGTATTTGTTATGTTTGTAATTGACTAACGTTATACCCACATCTCGGCCTGGCTCCATATGAATCTTGGCTACCGCCCATAGTTTCGCATTCAAGATTTCGATATTTGGGACTTCAAACTGGGCCGAAGGACACATGGTTTCATAAACTTCTTTGAACATCGATAGCGTCCTAGAATGCGACATGAGGTCATCCCCGTACACCTCTGGTTGCTTAAAGTTGCGCCAAAGCATATTCGTGTACTCTACCCGTTTAGGGAGAGTGTATGTCCCAAATGAATCGTTGTTTGTAACGATCAGTTCGTCAATCACGAACTGCGAAATCTTCTGGCTCACTTGTTTAGGGTTGGTGAATATATCGTCTTGTACGTCTGACATCAATTCACTCAGTGCAACCATGCCACTATAATCGTATTTCGGCACTTGGTTAAAACTACCAATCGGCCGCACGGTTTTCTCATCATCGATTGTAAAGTAATCTAGCATACACCTGAATGAAGAACTGTCTATTTTTTTCAAGTTCAATCGAACATATGTGTGTGTGTTTAGATTATAGAACGTGCCTAGTTGATATTCTAGCTTAACCAACAACCATTTATCTTCCATTGCGATTTTTGCCGACATTTTTAAATACTTGGACAGTGTGTACAGCGTTTCAATTGATTACACAATAGTCGCTAAATGCATCGGATCTGACAATATCAATTAGAAATCGAACGAGTTCGAGGTTTAATGGTTGGTAACTATGGAGGGCCGCCCTCCGTGCCTCTCCAATAATATATATATATTATATACTGGCAAGTGCTGCCCTCATATAAACTCCGCAGCTGTATCGAGTGGTGTTTTAGAGACGTATATATTAACCTATTTGTACGAAATGCGAGTTAGTTTTTGAGGTGTACAGTGTGTGTAATTATTGTAAAATTAAGCAAGTATTTATCTAAGATATACACGTTCTAGGATTTTCGTGTTATATAAATACGAGATACAGGTGTTCAATTAGAAATCATTCAAAACATGGATCGTATGTTTCCCGACGATAGTGTGTGCGAATCGCCAAATGTTCACGATGCTCCCAATGCCGAAGTGTTTAGATTGCAATCGCAGCGTTTCGATGTATCTAATAAAGCTCCAAGTGAAACTCATCTCATGGGACATATGTATGTACCGGGCTACCATAACAAACTAGAGAATGGATTTACGGGCTTTGATTTGGGACTGACGAACGCAGATCAATACACGTTGGTCAATGGCAATAAACTCAGGGATGGCAGTTACCGCCAGGTTGTCGCGTTGGTGGACGAACCAAATCGATTGACGGGTAAACCTCTAGTGATCGGCAGTGCTGCGTATAACGACTACATGCACAAAATGTTGTCCAGACAGAACTTCCGTAGAGAGTGTCCGCTATGGGTGACACAGTTCTTACACCTATGCATAGTACACGAACCCGGACAGATGATATCCATGACGTGCGATCGCACCATGTGGACGAAGATAGTGTCAGCATTTAATACGAGATTTAGTAACAAGGAAGTCTTCGTCCCGATACACAATTATACGGAAACTCCGAAATGTAGCGATGCGCGCACCGACTACTTCGGAGTGTTAAACGACTATAAGTTCGTTATAATTATGATCGGAGACAAAACTAGTGACGAGCAGATACGAATCTTGGAAAAGTTTGCAACGGGAGCCCTGTTAGACACGGATTTCGATACGCACGCACCATGGCTCCGAATAAATGAATTTCCACCTAAGGTCATATTACTCTCGGACAAGGATCGGACATATTCGCCAACTACCTTACAATGTATTGGAGGTGACAGAAGACCTCAGTGACAATAGAAGTTTTATATGTGAATTTGTATTAAATGTGATGGTAGACTTGAATTTATTTTGATGTGTAGTTAAATTGGAGGGTAGCCCTTGCCGGTATATAATATATATATATTATTAGAGAGGCACGGAGGACGGTCCTCCACAGCTACCGTCTTCCCAAGGCTCTAACTCGTTCGTTTTTTAAGATTAGGGGAATTCCCCAAAGACCACACCTTCCTCGAACACGTTCGATATTTTAGCTGCGGAGTTGCCCTCCGTGCCTCTCCAATAATATATATATATTATATACCGGCAAGGGCTGCCCTCCAGTACACCCGATGAAATAGCTTCAATTTAAACACAACCCTAGTATTAGAGGCAGATATATATCATTTGTCAACTGCTAGACACGTGTTTGTATTTATATTTGATGTATTTTATATTGTGAACAGTACTCGCATGTAAGAAATTTAAACATTTTGACGCAGCACACGTGTTCATGATAGAACATGTAACCCGATTGTATCGTAACACCGTGTTGGTGATAAACTTGTGCATAATTATATCGCGATACCACTGTTGGTGATAAAATTGTATAACCATTATTTTTATCACAAACACCTAGTGTTTTGTAATAAACCATTTTGTTGAACACGTTCAGTTTTGTGTTTTTATATTATTCATATACGAGGCAAACGTTACCATTTCTCGAACATGATACGAACGTGATGATCATCAGCAGAATTTTTGTGTAACCGGCACGTGAATGATCGTAACATTGTATATAGTTATAAATCGATACATGTTTCGTCATTCTCGCATCGAGTTATATGATATGATCTACATAAGAAAACGTAACCAGAATGTTTTGGGAGGTCTACAACTCATCAGATTTATTCAAATCCATAATCCTGGAAATAAATTTCCCAGCATTGATATAACTTACAAAATCGTCAATATTGAAAAAAAATCCACAAACCAATGCTAAAAATCTTAACACGAGACATACTATCAGAAACTTAATAATCATCCATATCAAAAGTCTCCATCTATCTGCGAATGTGAGAGCGAATCCAATAAGTCCAGACACCACAGTGAACTCGGGCACCAAGTCTATACGATGTTCGTTGCGATTCCACACTAAAGCTCCAGAGTACACCTCGGTATAGGCATCTGGCAATTCCGAATGTTCGCTCATCGCACGCATACACTCCTTGAAACTAAACTCTTGCCTACGCGTGTTCACTGATGATATCCCAGAATATTGTCTGTATCTGGAAATTGTTATGTTGGCCCCAATGTTAGATCCTGTAGTGTAATACTCTATGTTGATGAAGAAATCGTCATCGTCGACAAAACCTCTGGGTAATACACCGTATACGTCTCCGAAAGATATGTTGAGATTGGAAACGTTCGGTATACTAGCCTGATACATGTCGATACTCCCTTGGTAATTAAACTTGAGTCCATTTTTAAGTAGTAGACTGGTCATTTTGTCGTTAACTTGGATAACTGGTTCACGATAGGGTATGTCCTCTCGAAATTATCGATAGATTTTAACACAGTTCTTCTAAACAGCGTACAAATCGATCCTTTAACAGATTGATCTAAATCATATTGATATTTGGATATTTTCATTAATTCGTGATGTATCGCATTTATTATTAATATACATCGAGGTGGACTCAAGTTATTTACAGCGATCGCAGTTTCTATAGACAATTCGTGACGGCGTAATATGGCTGCGATATCATCATCCATCGTTCAGGAAGGGCTAGTGCAAAAGGTGAAACACGATGATGGCTTAAGACCATTTTTATTTAATAATCAGAACATTGTTCCAGCCGCACCGTTTACAATATTCCCATTGGTGGCATCCAGTACCAAACCTATCAATGTATATATTTGCTCACACAAACCGATAGTAAAACTTCCGAATATAGAAGCTAGAATCGTACCATTCAATAATGTAGCAAAAGCTCGTGTTAACGTGGAGTTGCTACATGAAAGAATTGTTCGGGTGGAAATTGCGAATGCTTTACTTATCGGGATAAAAATGTTCGATAAAAACAATACGGTGTTTTTTAACACGAAGCATGAAATTAATTCTATTTTACAATCGCTCAATTATAACGTTAAGAAGAACATTATGATACATCTACCGACAACGAAATTTTTCAAAGCGGATGCGATGTTGAATCAGTTTAAAAAAGGTGGTGCGTACTTGACTACACTACGAAAGAGAAACCTTAAGTACGATCACCCCAAGGTTGCGCATATGGAAGAGTCGGTGCTATATATGAATGGCATTAGTGAACACGAATGGACAGCTACGTATTGCATGGACTTCTCCCAACAATTCATATTCACTCGTGACGACACTACACAATTCACTATGGGATTCGATATCGATTCGATAGTGGCACTAGGTCGAGACGGATGTATAGCACTCGGGCAACCCGTTTTGTTAGATCCAGACTGTGATATAGATTATATAAAATCTAAGGGTAAGTATAAAGGATATAGTAATACTGTGTTGTATAGGCGAGCTATCGAGCGGGATCGGAAGCGACTCCATCAGCCTAAACCGGTCTGATACAAAAAAACTATGTAAATGGATCAAATGGCAACATACGAATACAAAATTTGGGTTATACCATGGCTACGAGAATGGGTGATGATTTCGAATTACTAGAGATCGTTAAAGTTAGAGTTCAAGGAGGATACTGGATACGAAATAGGACCAATGTCACTTTTAAAGGGTATAACGACTGGACATTGTATACCAGACTCGCCGGTTCAATTGTCGTTCATAGCATGTGTATATTATATTCCGAAAATAATAAGATGTTGTACTACTTAGATCGAGATATCGAGCATATGTTTGAAGGTGTTGGTATAAACTCACAAGCGTTATCGTTGAACGGGATGCTACTAAATATAGTCGACAGCACAGGATGTACAGTTAAGAAAAAAAAACGTAGTTTCCATGGTCCGAACAAGTATATGCTGTATAAGCAAGTGTCCGTGATAATGCCTAACGAATGGAGGATGGAGATCAGTAAACCTAATCCACACATCAATGGTGTAGCCATAACTGAGGATGGACGATTAACATTTAATACTAGAGACAAGGACCTTAAAAAAATGCCACAACAATGCAAACACATACGGGGATACACGATTGGATCTATAATAATCCCGACACATGTCGATGAATCGCCGGTGATTAAGTGGTTCATTAAAAGCCAAGACTTTCCTTGTTCAATATGCAAAACTATCAAAATGATTGCTAAAGCTAACCCACGCGTAAACGTTAAATTGGCACTTGCGGAATCCGAACTATTAATGAATATGTAATATTTAATACAGCACCGCTCATGTGATTTTTTTTATTAAACTGTATCAGAAAAATAACGTACACGATACTGGATAACAAAGTATTCGCATGATGATATTAACACTCAAAATCGCAACTTTAATAGTGGCGTTTGGCACAATTAACGCCGTCTTGGTACCGTGTTTATGTCCGGACGAACCAGATGATAACGGTTGCCATAGATCATCGGTTAGTAGATGTTACCCACTACCAGTCGATACCAGTGGTAAACATGTAAATATTTTCATGGCTAGTTACGATATACGAAATAATGTCACCGGGGGACTACTATACTGTATGAACAAAGCTAACCTTTCGGTATTCTCAGGACAATCGGCGCACACTCTTAAACTCTGCGATAATACAGGCATCCAATGTGGTACACGACACACTTTGAATTTGAGAGACTGTGGGTTCGCATCGAACACCGTTACGAGTTTCGAAATGCCAGTACCAAAACTCAGTCGAGTTCAAGATCAGACTACTACTGTCATAAACGCTTACGCTATCGATCAGGCTACAGCATATTCGAAAACCAAGGTGTATCCTGCGGTTATACACTTCAACTTTAAACCTCATTTGGGAGATCACACGTCAACTAAGTATACGGGACTGAGTTCGTACACCGTGTATCAAAATTATAAAATGTCGATAAACATTGGCTGTAGATGTCCCAACAGGGGTTTGCAGTGTATCGATATGTTAGCAACCATCAATGGGACCAAACGATGCTTTAGCACAGTCTACGCCGCGGACAACGTGACATTCCCAGATATTGACGGAGATCATATGGCAGCGAAATTATTATTCGATGTTCATAGAACCATATATCCACACAAACAATTCATCATAGCCAGAGACCCTAAAGTCTCCGGTTCCGAAATATTGTGTTCGCACGCATCGTGTGATGAAAGTGTTGCCATTAAGATCTACGAAGTTACACATTTCGATGAGTGTTATCGCGGAAAAGGAATTGTTACACCAACAAACGAGGTGTTCATCTATCCGGATGGGAGTCTACCGGTATACGATGGTGCAATGACCGGCAACAGATTTGGTAAGACTTATCTGGACACGCTCACAGACTGGTTAGAAGAGCACGATAGTGTTGTTACACATTCGGACAATGTTATCAATAAACGAGAACAACTCAGAAAAAACGAGAACCTTTTTAAAAATTCATTTAATTGGCTCGTACTGTTAATAGGGACAGGGTGTCTCACTGCGGTGATTATCGGAGTATTGATCGTTAAAATGGTTCACGAAGATAAGTATCTCGGATATAAAAAACTAGATGAAGATGATGAAGATGATGATGATGACGACACGGATAGCGAGTACGAACACCCTATCACCAATGATGAAGTTACAAAACATTTAATGACCGCGAATCCGAACAGTGATATGTTTAATGATGGTGGGTTTGCACCGAATGAATTCGATGACGACGATGGTGATGGTGTGGACGATGTAGGTGTTATACACAAAGCTAAATTTGATGAACGAAAAGATAAACCGTACGAGTCTGAGGAAGATTTAATGCCATGAAACTAAACGCTGAATATATTATAATGTGTGTTTTTTTGTTATATTTATTAACATGAAATTATTGTGTATATACGATATCGCTATAAAAAATACAAAATGACAAACTTCATATACAACTTTGTTATTTTATGCACATTGGTGTGCCTTCGGTATGGTTCGGCTACCGAAAATCATGTATGTTATTGTATAGAAAACATCAATACGCTGAATGTAGATTCGGACTACGGGTACAGATCGGTCAAATATGCACCGTTTTATCTCAACCAATGTTATTATGCTCCGGCAAATGATGCCGATCCAACCAAAGATGTTGTGGCGTACAGACGTTGGAAAGCCATATATATCGATCGTGTAGCACAAGTATTTAGACGAGTAGACGTTGTTAGACCGGCAGTTTGTGCGTATGGTCACTTTTACTATTTCACTAGAGATATAATGTATAGAAAACGCAATTGCACCAAACCCAGGAGTATAATGGAAGGATGCGTGTTCAGCGATATTAAATATTATAAGAGCGATAACGGCTTCACCGGAATGGTGACATATCTAGATTCTACAGTGATTCCACGGGACGATTCTGTTGATTACCCATATCCACACTTATACGGAAAAGTCAATATAGATCCCAACCCGAATCCTAGAGATCCGTTTGTAAATACTGTGGAGCCTCATTATGTTAGGTATCGTAGCAGATTGCGAATCGACGATCGAATGAAAAAATATATTTATTCTGTATAAAATAACAGATGAACAACAACCTCTCGATACTGAAACATTTGCGATTCGATTTTTTTGTAAAGATGTATAACCTGGTATATATAGCAGTGTTAATTACACTGATGAACTATACGTTCGCGTACGACTGTTTATGCATCACGAACGTTAAACCAAACACGCCAACCGGCATTAATAGACGAGATCTGATAAATGGTGAATGCTTTTATCCACCAATCAACAATATTACGAATGAAGTAACCATGACGAGTTGGACCAGACCGGGATATGTTAACAGCGTGGTTCCGTATGGTGTAGAAATCCTTAAAAGCGTGTGTATGGGCACAGATTATACGTTCATATCTAACTTGGTGGATTACACAATGGCACAATGCATGAATGATAGACCGGCATCTGAAATTTGTTACGATCACGAAATCATCGATGGAGTTTTCGCAAACACTGGAAAAACTAGCATTGAAATGGGTGATGTCGCAACTAAATCTCTCCACTTACACTATCAACATGGACACGAAGTGTATCAAATTGGGCGTGAAAATGCTATGTGCGGATCTACGTGTCAGGATTTACCCGTATATATAGACGGTAAAATCGTATGCTACACTGTAGCTTTAGAACGAGCTAATACTACTAACGTGGTAGAGTATATAAACGACCTTCAATTCTCGGTCATATGGACTAAATACATTAACAACCACATTTATCCGATAATTAAGAATTTGGATGGCACATTTGGAGACGCACCCAATGCCCTCGCGAGAACATTGGATCGGAAAATTTTATATATGCACAAAGACGACGAAAATAGCAACCAGTACAACAGGTGTAACCGTTTTAAACCCTTCAAACCTAACTCGTTACAACCTAGGCTAAACACTATCGCTAGTGTTACTAGAATCGGATACATACCAATATCGAATGTGGATGTAGCAAACGCCAAGACTTCGTCCACCAATGTCGTGCTTACACAAACCAACACGTTTCTAACGATACCATTATTCGCAGGAGTTGTGGGGACTCTGGGAGGATTGTTACTTTTTATTTGTATCATCAAGATTATGATGTTTTGCAAACGACGAGAGTTGCTATGTTATGGAGAATTCCCAATGTCTTACGAAATTGATCATAATTGGGCTACAGATTTTAGCTTTAAGTGAATATATGTATGTAACGCTTGGTAAATAAAACATCACTATATATATCATTATACAATATGTTTTATTATTTTTTAACAACGTAATATTAACAAACTTTGGCTTATAATGCATACAATAACTAATTGTGTACTATATATAATAATATAATATTACACTATCTAACATCCAAAATCCATTTGTGTCGTACTATTCAGATGTCTCTCCTCCGCATACCTGTTGATGGTTTGATAATCAACATCGAATATATGCGCGATATAAGTCAAACATTCGTTCATATGGTGAATATTTTCATCAGCATATACAATATTGATTGCGGCACAAATATCAGTTGCGTGCACATTTAACCTGGTATGATTCGTTTGCCTAACTCTGAACGCTATAGTTTCTATATTGCTAATTCCTCTTTCTAATAATTCCAAGAATATCCTACAGATTTGAACAATGGTTTCGGTACAGTTACTACAATTATCAGCATCGGCTATAATCGTGTTTATACACTTAACCAACATATTGATATGCAAACTGGACGGAGTTTGCGAGGAGGCAAAGCCGCAGGAGTCCAATACATTAGCAACCATCGACCGACGCTCTATCGGATCTCCAACTAACCTAAATGTTATCACCGGACCTGTAGTCTCAAACGTGCCTGTGGATTCGTTCGCAATCTCCCTCGTATGCGAGTCTGGTATGGTATCGTACATATTGAAACCTAAGGATCTCATGGTGATATAACAATCGTTTGTCAAGGTTCCGCTATTCGCCCCATTATAATATACAGTGTCTACATACTCACAATAACACGCGTCACAAGGAAATTTGTTAGTCAATGACATATATTGTAATGTGTCCACTACAACGACGCTGGACGCTTGTCTCAATGCACGCATGATGAAAAATCTACATATCGAACCTGATGGCGTCCCATTTATTTCTGGGGTACATCGAGCAGTAGGTATAGTTAGGCACCTTAATATAAACTTTGGACCCGTTTGGAATAGAAATTTGTCTACATATCCGGTACTCGCACACAACTTCGTGCGTTTTTCCAAAATTGGTTTAATATTCTTCATGTACATTTTAAAAGTATCGATGTTTTCAATCACATGCTTTGCGTATTCCAGTATATCCTTCTGTTTATTAATTAACCAGAACGACTCCGAACTCGTCGCTCGAGTATCCCATGCTTCCAAAAACAATCGTTTATATTCGGGATTGGCAGATGTGAATTGAATTGGTACTAACGTGGTACCGGTTTCTCTAGTGTATGAAAACTGAAGTTTCGCACATTCGTTGGTGCTGTTAGTGTTAGATTTAATCATTTCTTGTACAGTTTTTGCGTTAGTCAGCTCTACCGACTCTAGTTTCCTAAGTTTCTGCAACATATCTAATTCTGAGTCTTCGTGTCTTCTAGACCGATCGGTTTCGTTAGATTGCTTCATCGTCATAAATGCAGTTAGCATTCTTAACATTGTATCTTGAGACTGCTGTTGGGTAGTCATCATACACTTTAATAAATCGTTGTTGTTGCTGTTATTATCATGTTGAGATTTTGGTACATCTCTATCTCTATCTTTCGACTTGTTACTATGTATGATGCTAATGACAACATCCATAAATTTACCCATATCTAACGAATTATTCTTATCGGAACGATTGTCAGGTCTAACCACCTCTATCAATTTCGCCATATCGCCTATACTCACGCCACCACCACCACATCCTTTACCACACCCTCCGCCACCACAACCTTTACCGCCTCCACCTCCATTAGTAGGTTGTTGTAGTTTGAGTTTATCGGTTTGTTTTTCCAAGTCCTTAAGCCGACCTCTAACCTCTTTCAGCTCAGACTTCAAACGGTCACGTTCGTTAGTTATATTGGATTTCTGCCCATCTAATTCTAATATTTTGCGATTAGCACCATTAAGTTGTCCTTCAACATCCTTATATTGTTTGTTATCAAGTCTTATCCTTTCTATAGTGGATTTAAGGCCTTCGATCTCCATGCGTTTTTGGTGTTGTACATTTTGGGTTTCATTTTTGAGCCCGAATTCACGCTCTCTCGATTCACGCGATAACTGCTCAATTTTCAATCTTAATTCTTCACACTGCTGCTTATAATCATCAGGCTCTTTACGGGATGATTTTTTAGCAGTTTTATAATGACTTGAATTCAATTTATGAGTCTTTATATTAACATCGATACTCTCGGGGGGAATTGTAGTACCAACCGGTTGCACTACTCGGAACACCGGCAAATTTGATAGGTTTGAATTCTTATTATACACATGCTTATTGATCTGCTCACAATGATCATGCATTTTCGCATGTGTGTCTTTAAATGCTTGCCATTTATCATCATTATCAGATGCGTCGATTTTTCCAATTACTGCATCCATCACTACACTATTATAAGAACAGCTGTCAACTAGTAACCTGAAATATGCGATTTGGTATTTAAAATAATTGACCGCTAGCTCGCCGACATAATCGTAGTTTACTTTTGGTTTTTTCTCTACATACTCATTGACGCAGTTTTGCACTTTAGCCTTAATTGATTCGCAGACAGTTATGGAATCCGCATAATATTTGTACCTGCCGCCATACCCACTCTTGATATCACCTCGATCGGGTATTGTACCCTGATATTCATGGTTTGCGCGATTATTTATACGTTTTCGAAATATGTTGTAAGGTGTACGATCGAGAAATTTCGCATGAACCATATTATCCAGAGCCTCTAACAATTCTCCAAAAACGTTTCCGGGACAATGATTCATATAATTTTCGGTCTCGGATTTGAATATCGTATATATCTCATGTAATTGATCTTCATATAACTGTGCGTGCCAAAGTGTAGAACGCACACCTTTTTGAACATCATCCGCAGTTATTCCTCGACCAGTTAATTTACCCAGTCCCTTAGTTGCAAACGTTTTAATGTGTTGAAGGTTATCTTTGCATATCTCACATTTGTTACTGTCGGTATTGTGTACTGGCATATTTTGCATATCTACGTCAGGCGGCTGCGCATTTGAGGATCGTTGGGATCGATCTATCGGTTGTGATTGGGTAGTTGCGAGTGTTTGTCGGGTAGGTATAAATTGTTGTTCTGGAAGTATAGATTGTTGTTGGACAGGCATAGGCGATCGTTGACCATATGCAGATGGTTGTTGACCATATGTAGGTGGTGGTTGACTAAATGTAGGTGGTGGTTGAGAAGACCCATGTGGTTGTCGACCAGTTGCAGGTGATGGTTGGGTAGACGCATGTGATTGTTGCTTGGTTGGTTGGGAGTCATTTTCGTTTTTCGTTTTTCTCACTTTAGCATCATGAAGGTTTCCTGCGTCACCATCCAAAGATCGTTTATTATTCTCCATAGAATTGTTATCCATTACTACATCTTCCGGTGCGCCACCCGATGTAGCGATTGATGCACTGATTAAGGGAGTGTTATTCGTCTGAACTACACTTGTTGAACCGGCTGTTGCAATTGTTGTTGCGAATTTTGGAGCAAATTGGTTATGAGTAGACGATGCGCTAGCTGAGACGACCGCTTCTAAGGTGACGGATTGGTGTGTTGAGATGTTATGATCGATTATGGGTGTGGTGGTTTTAGAGACAGTTGGTGTGTTGGTGACCAATGCGTTGGCGACCGATGCGCTGGCGACCGATGTGTTGGTGACCGATGCGTTGGTGACCGATGCGTTGGTGACCGATGTGTTGGTGGCCGATGTACTAGTCGCCGAAGATAACGCGAGATTTGTACTCGAAGTGGTTGTTGGAACTTCGGGTGCAGCTGTAACGAACACAGAATGTTCTGCATCCATCAACGCGGGTCGTTCGACATGGTGTGTTTGTCGGTTAACATCATCTTGTACATTATGCGTCTGATCCGCAGTGGCACTCGTAACATTTTTAGATCGTACAAGTGATCTAGACCTACTTCTTTCTCTTTCAGTGTTGCGGTCCTTCGGAGACCTAGATCTACCCCTAGATGTAGACTTAGATTCATCATCATCGGTAGACTCACTCTTAACATTGCGCTTACGTCTAATCAACTTCTTAACAACTTTTCTACCCTTCTTATTGGTTTTTTGTCTATCTGACTGTTCATAAAGCATTTCTTCCTCTTCACAGTCCTCTTCGGAGTCGATATCTTCATCGTCATCTATACGGTCACCTGTAGTATGTTTATCACCACCGTTTACAACACCTCTATCTGCACCTTCGTCTTTATTCGTATCGTTCGTCGATGTATTCGTAGAAGGTACTGTATGTAATAACTGGGTAAGCACACCAAGCGCTCCGTCGACGTCTTCGGCCACTCCCATTACCTTGGTCACCTTATCACCTAGCGATGTTGTCTTAGATGCTATATTTTGCAGAGACTGCTCACGATTTGGTTTCTGATCGAACGTATTCGTTGTAAAAGTACCACCGACAGTTATCCCATACTCTTCATGTATATTGCCACCCATGGACATAATCGACGATTGTTGAGTAGATGGTAACGTAGTTAGTGTATCATCATTTTGTGAGTCGCCACCCAATTCTAATCCGCCTAATATACTATCAGTATCGTTACTAACCAATGTACTATTCGTATCATTCGACTGCAATTTTGATGCACGATCACCGATTGAATCTAAACCGCTATATCTATATTCTGGACCCTGTGATACATGAAAATCATCAACCCATACTGCACTCGAATCTTGATTTTCCACTTGAGGATGATTCATTTGTGTCTCATCACACTGACTAGGACCAAGTATGTCATCCATACTATCTTGTGGTTGTGGTAAACAACTAGATATAGAATCGGTAGCAATGATGGTTGATGAAATCGATTGGCTGACTGAATCATCATCGTTTGGTAATACCAGTCTCCTAGGTCGAGGTGTATCTTGTGTAGATTTGTGCGATTGATAATTCCCGGCATTGTGCAATTCGGTTTGTTGATAATTATGGTTACCAGAATCATCGAAATTGACACTTTGAGATAATGGTCCCCCTCGCGAAATGTCTTGCGAACCAGCCCGTTGCGAATCGGAACGATGCGATTCGAATGCTACCTTAATTTGCGAGTCACCACCTATACTATCACGATTCGAGCTTTGAGTACCAATCAAACTTTGCGATTCTTCTTCGTACGTCGAATTCCTAAGATTAGATGGCTGCGGTTGTGAGCTTAGCGATACATCATTAATAACATTAACTTGTGAAAAATGCAATGACTCGCTTCCTTGATCTAATCCATCGTCACCGATCGGTTCATCAGGAGCATCTTGATATTCATCGTCACGTTCTTCTTCACTCAAATATGCAGAAACATCTGTCTGCTGAGATTCTTGGTTTGTCAACTCGAAATCTACCTCCGAACTACTCGCATTGTCGTTTGACATAATTACGAATATATGTTGAAACTAGAAACTTACATTAACGGATGTAGTTTAAACAGTTAAAAAAACTGTTAACAAATAGTTAGAATCGCCAATGTTATGATCCACGCGATGTGATGGAATCAATCAACGTCGTCAATCTTGTCTTAAATGACGTAAATTTTTTTAAAAGCTTGTCAATATTATCAGTATATACTACGATATCTTCTCTAACGAGCTTACAATATTCTTCCACACTAGCGTACAGATTATTCGCACCATTCGATTCGCGAGGTCGTATAGCACTAAATATTCTACTAGCCCAAGATATCACTTCTGGAGCGGTCAATGTTGATGTTCTGTGAAAACCGCACTGGTCACTAACCTGTTCTAGTGCACGCTTTATATCTCCATCTTTAGTTTTTAACGCATTTGCGATTCGTGTTACAGTTTTTAACATTTGATCCGATGCGTTCATTACTTCAGTATCGATTTGATTAATATTGTCATATGCGAATTGATCAAGTTTCATTGGTTCAAAATTGTTGATATTATCGAAATGAGCACCAAGTATATCCCTGTTTAATTCACATATTAAGCTATGAATTCTGCAACAATATTCATATGATCTAATGAATATTGCGGTTACAGATCCTATCCTGCTAGATAGATACTCTGTTTGGTTTGAAAACTTGTCCGAGTCTTCTGTACGTTTGATATCCAGTTGTTCAATATACCGTTCTCTTGCCGCAGCTGATTCCTCCATATCCGCCATCTTCTCTTTTAGTTCATCGCGGAGCGCTTCAAATTCGGTCAATTTGTCACCCAATCGCTTGCATTCCGACTCACGATCACGTAATTGGCGCTCAAGCGAATCTTTTACCGTTCCCAGGTTTTTGGTATCATCCAGCAATTCGCCAATTTGCATCGCGGTGGTAGCCGCGGCTTCTTTCGCAGCTTGAATACGTGTATTCAGCTCTTTATTCAACGCAGTAACCTGGCTTTCTAGTTCAGCATTTCTCCCATTTAATATATTGATCTGTTGTTCATATGTCGACAATTTTACTTTGCACTGTTCTATATCGGTATTAACCGAATCGCCCGCTGCACGCATTTCGTTAGTACAAGTTTGTAAATGCCGAATACTTGCATCCCGTTGTTCAATATCATCCTTCAATTCTTGAATTGTTTCAACATACTTGTTTTTTAACTGCTCGCTTTGCACAGCTTCGTCCAGCATTTTCGATATCTTTCGTTCTAGTTCATCGCATTGTGGTTGTAATTGTTCAAAGTTGGTCAATTTCTCCTTCAATTGCTTGCATTCCGACGCATAACTAAGCGATTCCTTCTGAAGGTTTTCGTTTTCTGTATTCAGTTTTTGGAGTTCAGCAAGCAATGTGCTAATTTCATTCTTCAAATCACTAACCTCGATGCCTAGGTCTTCAATTCTTTGGTTTAAACCTATAATACTAGCATTCCGTTGTGCAATTTCACCATTCAATTGTTCAACTGTTCCATCACACGTCTCTTGCGATGTATAAAGTTGATTTCGGAGATTGTCAAGTTGAGTTTTTAACGCACCATTGTCTTGATCCAATTTGTTAATTTGTTCGTTACGTTGTGCAATATTTTGATTTAATGTAGTAACAGATTCTTGAGATGTAGTGTATTGTCGTTGGATAGCAGCCAGTTCTTTTTGTAATGCATCGAATTTGGAAAGATACTCATTTTTGTGCTTCTCTAACGTATCAGTCCGTACTTTAATATCCGTCGTCAAGCGTCCAATAGTTTCTTCACACTTAGTTTTTTCCTCTTGAAGTCTTTCAATATTTTTTTCGCAATTCTTTATTTGGGTAGATAGCTTCCCATTGCTTTCTTGTAATTGTTGCTTTTCAATTTTCAATCGATCACTCGTCTTGGTAGCCCCATCCAACTCGGTGCGTAACATTGCGATACGTTTTTCATGGTCTGTTAAGGTGCCATTCGTCATCGATGCTAGTTCTGTCTTCTCATCAATGGTCTTTTGCAAAGATTTTAAATTGACATCCATTTCATTCATGATGTTTGTAGTTGTACTCAGCTCTTGTTTAGTCGCTTGTAATGCATCTTTCAATTCCGATACAGTCTTTTCAGATTCGGTAAGTGCTTTTTCCGTCGTACCAAGTGTCTTTACAGTCTCTTGATATTCGGTATCTTTATGTGTAAATTGGCTTATAGCGTCCGCTAATTCGCCCTCCTTTTGCATAATTTGCGCGTCACGATTTAGTATGTCAGCATGCGACAGTGCCAGTTTTTCATTAGCGATACCCAATTTGCATTCCGACTCATTATAATGGTTATCAAGTTGCTCAATATCGGCTTTCAATTTATCCAATGCCTCTGTAAGGGTTTTATTTTTTCCACGCTCAGTGTTTAATGCCTCTCTAGTGGAAGTTAAATTATTGTTTAAAGTTTCCGCTTGTTCTATAAATTTCCCCGAGCGATTCTCCAATTCTGACACTTTATCTTTACGTTTCTGTAATTCTCTAGCACTATTTGCATTGGATCTCTTAGCGCCTTCTAATTCCTTATTTAATCGTGTCGACTCAACTTGTGCAGTATTTAATTCGGTTCGCACTTTCACCAAATCATTGTTAGCGGTCTCCAATTCGGACTTCAATCTTTCCGAAAGTTTTGCAAATTTATTTAATTCGGTCGCATGCATCTTTTCCCTTTCTTTAGCGGTTTCTATTCTGACAGATAAATCGTCATTCTCTTTTTTTAAAACCTTGAATCCCGAGTCCGATGCTGCATAACGTTGTTTATATTCGTTAGCGGCTCGCAGTTCACTTTTTAACCGTACAACTTCTTCATTGGTATCACCACATTGTCTTTCATATTGCGTCAATTCCGCCTGAATCTTTTTCAATTCATTAGATACCGCATTAATTCGTTTATCGTGCGTAGAATTTAATTCGGTAATCTCATCACTGAGTGATTTATTACTACTTCTCAGCTCCTCTAATTGTGAATTCAACTGCGAAACAATATTATTGTGAATACCCTGTTGATCAGTTAAAGCCGATTTAGCACTACCTAATTCTCCACGTAACTGGCGAATAGCATCATTCGTACTTGTTTGTAACTCTCCATATCGTTTCTCTATATTATTCAATTGTACAGTTTGCTCGTTATAGTCTCTAATCCTATCGCATTGCTCACCTTTCAAAGTAAGTACTTGCGATTCAACAGTCTTCAATTTGATATTTTTCTCAGCTAATTCAGCATATATCGTAGTATATTGGTCACTTTTTGTTTTTATTTTTTCTCTGAGAGCAGCATTATTCTCGTTCAGCGATTTATTAGTGGTTAGCGTGTGCGATATCTGTTGAGCAAAATCCCTCTTTTTTTTTTCAGACTCTTCAGTTTTTTTAAATGCTAATTCGAGTCGCGTCTGTAATTCGGTCAAATCTTTATTAGTCTTATCAAACTTCTCCTGTAGCACCCTCGATTCGTCTGTCAAATCTCTCGTATCTCTATCATACACAACCTTAAGCTCCTCATATAATTCGTTAATTTTGGCTAGTTTCGCGTTCGCAACATTATTATTTTCTATAAGACTTGCGTTTTGTACATTTGATTCTCGCAATTGTCCTTCAATAATGGTCGATCTACCCCGTAAATCGTCGAGTCGCGATTGATGCGACGCGATAGATTTTTCTTTGATACCAATTTCTGTCATTAGTCTGCCTATTTCCGCATTTGCATTTGCTATGTCTGTATTCAATCTATGATTATCAGCTTTCAACGCAGCCAATTCGGTCGCACAGTTGTCTTCCATCATTCGTAATTGAGCAGTTAATGTTCTTTTCTCCTTTGCTAATGTTTTGTTTGAGTCTTTTAATTGTTTATGTTGTGCTGCTTTTTTACGTGTTGCAGTATGTGATTCATCCGTTCGATCAGTTAGCCTTTCAATATCATCTGTTAGTTTCTTATTCGATTTGGATAAGGCATCCATGTCGGTACACACTTGGTTTACAGTAGCTTCAATATCGCCTTCGTTTAGTTGCCTGATAGCCGGTCGATTATCGTTGTTTACAATGCAGGCATTCAATTTATTCAAACATCTAGCGACAATCGCTAATAGCTGTTGGTTCCCCATGTTGAGATCTTCATATTTATTATTTGCCAAACCCAATAAATTATTAAGTTGATGAATTTCCGAGTTTTTTCTTGCTAATTCATCTGTCACTGTTGCGCGTAGATTAAAGGCGTCCGTTACGGATCTATCTCGGTGTAGAATTTCTGCAACAAATTCGCGTATGAAATCAATAATTCCAGCTTCGCTTCTAATACTATCTGGTTCACATCCGAGGGCCATTCCAATTGTTTTTATATTTTCGACCTCACTTATAGCGATTAGCGACTGACTGGGTCTATGTTGCACTATATTGTCAATAAGATGATTTAAACGCACCGTATACATGTATAATCCCTCTGTAGTAACATAATTTTCTAACGCTACTTCCTCGGTAGGTCCCGCGCCAGCATCGCACTGTCTCAACTCGTCCAGCTTCCTATACGCATCCATACAGTTTGAGGCACACTGTTTAGTCGCTTCATCTCTAATCAGACTAAACTTCATTCCTTGGTCAATAACCCTGTCTACTATAGCAATATTAGGTGTACCGTCGAATAAGTATAAGATGTATTGTATAATTGGCATCATCATCCGTTGAAGAACATTGTATATCTTACCAGAACTACCTAGTATATTATATGCTACGTCGTAGACAATGTCCTTTGTTTTTATGACTTCAATCATCGTAGTCCTAACATCTAAGTTCGAAAATCCAAGTGAAAATGATGCGGTGAGAATTTCAACGTTCGCTAATCCCACTCTAGTAATGCACGTGGCGAAAACTTCTAACACTCGGTGTATGGAAACATCTTCTAGTTTAAACACGTCCCCAAAAAAATATTTTGCGTAATTGTGAGATGCCGATAGACACGCTAACGTGAGATCCAGTTTTTCGATAACATGTGCAACTTCGCAAACTTCGTTCGAAAAGTCTATCACATCTTTAATTTCATTAAGACCCTTAGTGAAATTATAAATCTGTGTTATGAGACCCTTGGTGACCGCTGGGTACTCCGTTTCGGGTGCGGGATAACATATTAACCCATGTAGCGTCGATAACACTCTCTGTAAACGGTAGTCTAATTCCTCCATACCCTCTATACTCATATAATCGTTAGCGATTCCTTCACGATCGAGGTGATAGCGTATGACTGCGGCGAGGTCATCTGTTCGTTGAGTCCACCCACTAACATATTGGTAAAAGTTCACGCTTAATCCATCTGGATTAAAATGCAGAGGTGGAAACTTATCGTATTCAACTTCCATTGTATCTGTCGCGGTTTTAACAATCTAGTGAAAACAGTAACAAACAGGTGTTTATTTCTATCATCGATACTCGATGTGGATAATTTATTAATAAATAATAATACAACACAATCCCAACCGTTTAGCTATACCATCGTTGATTTGTAGATTCGATATCCGATGTATAAGAATCCGAATCTGAACCGTCATCTGTAGGTTGTACACAGGTAGAATCTTCATGAGTATATGCCATGACGGCATGTTTAACTTCATCGTATACATTTTTAGCCTTAAACATGGCCTCGACCATCATGCGACCTTCCATGTCTTCAGCCTTAACGACAGTTGCGCTATCTGAAGAGCACACAACATAATTCCCATTGGCGCTAACGTTACATTTACCAAATAACAGTCTTAAACAAGGAAGGATATATGTGTTGATAGCATTAACGCGGCTGCGCTTAAGAATGGTTATGCCGTTTGTCGTTATAACTTTGGTGACAGGAAATACTCTTTCAACCAAAGATTTCCATTTACACTCCAAATCCATCCTCACAACCTCGATTGTATTGTGATCTACATTGGTCCGCATATCTCCTTTACAATACGATTTATCACCAAGGTCTATAATTCGTGGTTCCCAGGTGACATGTTTGAACCGAGTGGTAGAATTTGAAATTCCATCACGCATTCGAACTTGCACTGAGTCCATTTTTTTTAGCATGGATACTTTGTCGTTTAGTAAATTTACCGTGGACCCAATAACCCTATTGAGTTCACGTTTGTGTCGTCTCTGCAAGCCTTGTTCTCGTTTTTTTATCTCCGCTAACGTTTCAGACATGGCATCTACACTCGTTTTGGTTTGCGTACCACCAGTTGCGGTCGTTGTAGCTGCCGGATTTGCCGTCCCAGACGGTCCAGCAGTGGCTCCAGTAGCGTTAGCTCCGTTTGTTGCGGGATTATGTGTTGCACCGCTAGGTCCCGGTATATTTCCTTGTAGAGAATTGTCGCTCATACTGGTTAGCGGTTTTGCGAATAATGCATCTAACACTTCGTGTGCGTTTGATTCCGTGAGTTGATTTCTCAACTCTCTATGTTGTAACATCTGATCCGATACATGTTTGTTCATCGTAGCAGATTCTTGTTGAAATGCGCTTAGTGCATTTTGCATAATTTCCAATCTAGTGGATTGAGATTCGGAGAAATCGTCGATGGATCTCACGCTGTAGGCGTGTATATCCGCATTTTTAATGTTCATATCGGCCAACTGTTTCTGTAAATCTTCACACATCGTTCCCGATTGCGTAAATAATTCTTGCATCAAATTGTACGTTTTATCAATGGATTTAGTTTTTTCAGCATTTTGCTTGTACAGTTTTTCTCCTATATCGATAACGTCCTTTAGGACTCGCTCAATTTTTTTGGTATTCTCAATTTTCGAATCGATTTCTTTTTTCATTGCACTATTCAATGATCGTTCGACAATTTTCGAGTCGTTGTACATATTTTTGTACATTTCAGACGTCGCTTCTAGAGTTGCCAGTTTTTCTCTGAGTTTACAATTCTGTTCAACTTCCTGTTGCATCTTGGATGTTAAATTTTTCATTGCAGCCACCATTCCACGATTCTTTTCGGCGATAGCATTAACTAGCGCTGCGTAAGTTTTACCTCCAGATGTTACTAACGTGGTTTTGTTACCCGTATTCACAATATCGCCATCGAGCAACCCCTCGCTAATACCATCGTTATCGGTTTGGGCGATCAGTCCATGAACGTTAATTTCGTGTTGAGCTTGGTCCACCAATAATGCGGGGTTTAAATGTGTAGTTTGCAATTCGGTTAATTTCGTAGTCAAATCGTCGTAAATCCTCTCGGTTCGTGTTATGGTCGCATCCACATCTTCCCTGACGACCACCATTTGTTTATTCATTATTTCGGTGACTTTATTTTCCAAGGCGACTAGCAAATGTTGATCAACGTCATCTTGTACAACAAGACCGTTTTGTGATGAATATGTGGCCAATCCTGACGTTAAACTGGACAACATGCTCGACACATGTTTAAGATTACACTCATCCTGTTGTGTAACAGTCAACAAATTCGATAGTGCTTCTATGTCTAGTAAGGTGTTAACGTTACTATCTTCATCCACTTTCTTCATAAATTGGTTTTTGGCGGCTAAGATTTGCGCGTGCTGATTAACGAAGCGTGGAGATAGCTCGTTAGTCAGCTTCTCTAAGATCTTCTGAGCCATTTCTGGTTTGGAATTCGCAAGTTCTTCACGTTTTTTTTGAATTTCGTCCAACATAGTCTTAGTTTGTTCCTTAATCAGATCGTTAGTGTCTTTTTCCATTTTGTTGTGAGCGCGCCTGAAGGCTTCGTATTCCTTGAGATTCATTAGGTCGACCTTAGATTGTGCAGCTAGGTTTAAGGATTGAAACTTTTGAATTTCTCTAGCACGCTGACCTTCTTGTTTTAACTGTTCCAGCTCTATTTTTCTTTCGGCTAGAGCTCTCTTTTTATCTATAAGCATTTGATCGTGCACAACATTAGATTTGTTCCCCGATTTATCCGAACCGCCCTTCTTGGCACTATAATGTTTATCATCGTCCATCGCGTATCTCGCTAAAGTCTTCAATCTTTGCCGATATTCTTTATCTGCGGGAGTGTCTTTATCGACATCGGCAGATATAAAGTTTTGTAAGTCTTCTATTTCAGACTCTATGGTCGATTCGACTTGAGGTTGCGTTCGATGATCGCTTATTATGAATGGTCTGGGTACAGCGTTTTGTTTGTAATTGATCCACAGGTTAGAAAAATCTATTTCTTCCGACAACAAACCATTGAAGTTTCCAGTCCGACACACATTGTCGAATTTCTCGATGCTGATAGAAGTGGATCTATCGATTCCGTTCTGTAAGGTGTGCGAATCGAATTCCATTCGCATGATAGATTCACCTTGTCTCAAATTTCGCACGTCGTAACAGTGTAGATCACCATCGTTAGTTGACAATATGACGATATCGTTAAAATCCGGTATGCATCTGAGCGGTTCGTGGTAAAAGCACGCGTCGTTGGGTCCTTTCAGATTTACTCGTCTGGTTGGTATATTGATGTAAGGTATACAATTGAACACTATCGCATAGTCTATGAATCTATTGATCGCGACTTGGAGTTCTGCAACCTGAACTCCTTCCATTATACTATCGGATATATTGTTGCAATATCTCCTGAAAATCTGATCGGCTAGCGTCGTAACATACTCGTCGATCAAGTCATTTTCCGGTTTGTGGATATGTTCCATGTACCGTCGTACGTACTCGACTATCTCGTGTTGATCTAATTTGTACCTCGAGCTCGTTTCCATGATCGCAAACATGTATAAGCACGATTGGATCGAAAGTTCACTCTTGGCTACACCGTACATATTGTTAAACCCGGACCATTGCGTGTTAACCGAGTCTTCGTTTTTCGTGTAATCGCTCACAACAAAGGGTGTTCCGTAAATCATATTTAGACAGTTAATTGACGTTTCTGTTGGGTGTATGAGTTTGGTACCCGTATATCTATCCATGAATATGTCTTCATGTTTGTAGCGCCTTGTTGCTCTTAGCGGGTACTCTTTCATAACAACGGTGCCAATCCAGTCTATAATATCTGATTTCATCGAGTTGCGTATATCTCCCCAGATAACAAGATCCCTTTCTACTATAGATTTACCTATGGATTCTTTGTCTCGCATGGTTCCGATGAGAGCATTGTAGGATGTTGTTATGTTGGTTAATTTTTCATCGTTTTCGATACACCTTCTTACTTTAGTGATGGATTGGTTATAATCTATATCGCCACACATATCTGAAAGGACGCGTTTAATCCCTCTGGATTGATTATCCATCTCGCATTCTTGGTTTAGGTCCGAATCACCTAATACCATAGCATCGATCGACCGTATATTGGTCACTTCTGTAGACATCTTATTCCCAAAGCAATTCATGATCGTATCGGTGTGAGATTCGATACTATGAGATATAATTATAATAAATTAGACGACACAATGTTCAATATACATATTTGTTTTTATTATACATCACATATCAACATTTACAAATTTGTCATAACCTATGTGGTTCATGATAGTCAATAGGAATTCCATGGTGTCTGGAAACTTGAATATACCACCAGTTTTGATAATCTTGTTCACTAAGTTCGTGATAAATTTAACACCATAATCGTCATGTTTGAGAGCTTCTGTGGGCATTTGTGCAATTATTGTCAGATAGCTAAATGTACCCTTATGCTTCCTCAGACTAACGGTCTCTTTACTGTTCAATAGGTCTGGGTATTTGGTGGCTATTATATGATTGAAAGATTCGTCGTGCAGGGTCGGTGGTTGAATTTTCAATTTCTTGGATTTGATGGTTGTCAGTTTAATGACTGACGTATCTCTAACGTTTTGAAACAGTTGGTCTAAACACTTCATTGGTTGTTGGGCGGACATATGGTCGCATATGTGTAAACGGCGAGCTATGTCCTTGATATGATCCGGATTGTGAGTTAGGAATAGTATTTTGAATATTCCCACAGCATATTTGGGCAGGAGCAATCCACTACGGAGTTCCACATCGAACATCATATCGTGTAGTTCATCAAATGATTCTTTGTACGGACTCATGGTATTAATGAGGTACGATGTGTTATCATACATCAAAACGTTCGGGTGAACCCTGGTCGATACCGATTCGCTGTGTATCAGAAAGTCCCGTTTAACAATGTCTGCACTCATGAGCTTCATGACCGGGAACGATTCCACTTTTATGACACACGGTTCGTGAAGTAGAAATCGTTCTCGAAAGGTGTGAGAGTTTGTGTATCCATACTGCACACCTTGTATGTGAACGTTTTGGTTCGATAACTTAAAGCCGATTTGGTTGTAAATAAAAACACAGGAGTTTTTGAGATGCGGGACTGCGCAGATGAACTTTGTTCGTATGGATGGTTCGCCACCCTTTATGTTGATGTTGATCTTGAGATCGCTGGTGTATTTGATGTCGGTGTTCCGTTTTAAGTGTTTGTATTTACACCAGGTGCAACACTTGTATTTGATAACTAAATCCGCTAAGGGTTTGAAGATTATATTTCTCTTGCATATGTCGTCGACTATACTGATTGGTAAATGTATGACATTCCCGATATAATCCGCACATATTTTGTGTTCGTGGTCGATTATGGACCTAACGACTTTGATTTTTCTGTAGATGAAATCATTGTACGCGTCCTGTCCGTACGTAGAACCAATATCTTTGTACTGCACAATTTCCAATTTGTTACACAATTTCGGTTTCTCACAAGTCCGATGCATTTTACCATCCACCGTCGTCGTGACACGCATAGCTCTTTTTTTGTAAGTCAGAGGTTCACAGTTGGATATTCTGTAGTTGAAGGCTATGAAGTCTTGAGGTATCGATTTACTCCTGCACATGGCTATGTTGTAAACTGCGAGTACGAAGCCCAAGTCGGTGGCATTACCGGATATGATGCCGGATTCATAGTCGCTGTAGGATCGCGTGATCTCAATCGTACCGACAGATATATGTTCGGTTATGGTCTTAAGCACTAGATATTTTTTATTGTAGGGAGTGAAGTGAACTACATCATCTTGTGCTGTAAATCTCTTCCCCATCAGCAACATATCCTTTATGGCGTGGCACACTAATGATTTTAGGACATGGTGTGGACCAGCCCGATAAAATTGTGTGATTTCGTTGTTAAGAATCGCTAATTGATCCCTACCCGACATATCGAATGTGATGAGCTCTGTCGTAAATTTGTCATACAATCGATCGGCGTTGGACTTATACGAAAGTTTCGTCGCTCGACCATCCACAAAGGCGGGTTCGATTATGTACTGGTAACCGTCCTGAGAAAAGCACATTTTAACACAATGTCGGTTAAAGACAAATCTGGCATATCTGCACGGAGACGATCCTGTAAAATATTGCACCGATGTTGTGACCACACGTTTCGTTCCAATTTCCATGCAATATTTCCCCACCGCTGGAACTGTGCGAACTCGCGTATCGATGCTGATAACCGCACCCGTTCCGAACATATCTAACACAACTAGTATGTGTAGTATTGGAATATGTAGATAATTCAATATGTACGTCAGTTGTAAGAAAATTCCCGACGAATCTTTATCGGCATCAACGATCGGCGGTTCTAATAAAATGTCAACTATAAAATTCAATATGCTCCTGTCGTATCTAAATATGCACTGTTCTTCTGGCGACAATTCTGATTTACAGGCTACGTTGTATGGTTGTTTATAACCAATCCCTCCTAAGAAGTGCGTGTCCATATCGTCGAGACTGTAACACACGTATCTCGAGTCGAAATAGTTTTGGACTAATGTTTTGACAAACCATTGCGTGAATGATACATTCGTCGATGTGTAAAACGAATACAAAACTCCTCGTCTGTTTAAATCTGGTTCGTGTTTAAATTTCGACATAATTGTATAGATGATTACAACAAAATAAATGTTATTATGTTGTTGTGAGCATCAATGATGTTAAAAAATCGAAGGAGTTCGACTTTTAAGGAACAATGGCTGTGGAGGTTGCCCTCCGTGCCTCTCCAATAATATATATATATTATATACCGGCAATGTGGTCCTCCACAGTATATTGAAAGATAGCGTAGGATTGCTAAAAACTCGTTAAACGATAGATTTCTTCTACACTTTTGAGTATCGTCGTTTAAAGTAATATACGTGTTTAAGTAAAACGTTATATTTTAATACATTTACAGTTATTAACAATCTTTTTAAACCATTTTTAAGCTGTGTTTGTAGAAATGCGATGTGCAAAGATGTCCATATTTATCGCACAATGTCTCCTCATCGCCGTATTATTCACAAATGTACATGTGACGACAGGTTGGATATTCGGCGATCCTAGACCGATCGTACCTGTCACGACTACAACAACAACGACACCACGCCCTACGACTACAACTACACCGATCATACCCACCACGACTACAACAGCCATACCCACCACGACTAGACGTACAACTACAACGTCTCCACCACCAACCGCACCGTATATAGACTTAGCGAGTTCGTGTGGAACATCGTGTGAACGCGGGACCGGTTCTTCAGATCCAGATATTGATGGAGGACACGTGTTGCATTACGCTAACGGGGGTACGAATTGTGTATATCTGGGCATTAACGATTATCGCAATACATCGTCTAGAAAGGGGTCTGAATTCAACACAAATAGTGATCCTCAAATGAACAATTTATTGATGTCGTTTTTCTCCATGAAACGCCTCCATGTGACTACTATATCTGGCAATACTAGACTGTACACTGCAAGACCGACGAGCGCATACAGACCCATCTTAATACCGACTGGCCCAGTCAGATATTGTCATCAAACTAGTTATGCTGGTAGAAAATTTAAAGCCGTATCCGTATACTATAAATCGCGATTACCAAATGCGATACCTTGCGCATATCGAAAACCATCATGTTTTACCAATACTATGCCACTTAGAGCCTGTCGAGTGTAAATAAAAACTATCATCATCTTTATATCATGTGTTTTATTGTTATATACTAGATATTATATACAGCAAATATAGCGATACGAGCATAATAGACAATTCATACGAGTGTGTTGTCGATGAAGATATCGCTGGGTTTGCAGGATTCCAAGGCCATAAGTTCCACGCATCATTCGTGGATGTAGTTGCCGACTGTGTGGTAACTAACCAAGAATCATCGTCATCATCATCACCTCCACCAATTACTAGTGTACGTTTAGTCGTTGTACTGGGACTCGTAGATGGGGAGTTTGTAGATGGAGAGTTTGTAGATGGAGAGTTTGTAGATGGTGATCTCGTAGATGCAGTTGTAGGTATCGGAGTCTTATCTAGTTTTCGTAAAGTTAAAGGGTCATAATCGGTGTCACCAACAGGATTGCACGCATCCAATTCTCTCACGAGTCTACCGTTGCTAGCGTAATTGTCGTACCTAGACACATTTGGTGTCAACATGATTATATCATTAGGTGAATATATAGCATTAAAGGTCGATTCAGTTTTAAACCTTTTGCAAAGTTTAAAACTTATAATTTCTTTAACCTTTAACACTTGTCGAAATTCACCATATTCGTCTGCCCCAAAATCTTCGTATGGTACACCATTCTGTTTCAAAGCTGTTCGTCTACCTAAACTCGCCACATATGTTATTATAACATTTCCTAATTCTGTGTCGTATCCGATGTCTAAAATTTCGCTCGATATCAAAGTTTCTACAAAGCATCTATATCTACCGGTTGGTGATATAACAACAAAACTTGGTTTTGATGCATATTGTCTTTGACAAGTCGGTGCACAATAACCAATTGGTTGTATGATTAATTGCGTATCTCTACCCTTCGAATATAATATCGGTTTAACACCATGGTCTATATAGAAGTATGTATTAGCACAGGTTTTACGAATTGGATTTAGGGACGATGATGCATCCTCAGGTCGAATCCTACACGTGTCCATCATGGTCGATGGTATGTCTGGACATTCTGTCAACATGTATTCTCTGATACGTTCGTGGTCGATCAGTGCGATATGACCGTTCGAATCGCAAACTAAAATATTTGGCGCCTGTATAGTACCATCTTGTGTATTGTAACGTGTAACCGATCCATTTAAGAACACAGATGTGTGCGCATTTGTATCAAGGCTTGGTAAGTAATAGCATCTATCGTTAAAGTACGATCTGTGATTACAATATTGGTTATTTTGTATATTTTGAACTTCGATCCAATCGTAGTTCTTTATCGAACACATGCACATCATAATTGCACCAGTGTCACCAATTATGTACAGCAGCATTAACGGTATCGACATAACACTCCTCATTATGAACGATACGTGAAGAGATTTTTTAGTGGAGATGGTGTGTTGTGAACATATAATAATAAATATGCATGTATCACGAAAATAAACATTTAGTTAATATAACATATATATAGCGTTCATATATAATATCATTAAAGATATACATTGAATATATACATCCATGGTTAACGTATTGGATGAACTTGGAGATAATATATCTGCTAGTCTCCACGGCCAGTCTGTCCAAGTCCAATCAGAGTTGGTTGCGTTGCTAGGAGTATCCTCACGAATCAGCAACCAATCCTTTTCTGTAGTAGCATCGCCCTCAGTTGCATTAGTAACGGTAGGTGGTCTACTTGTAGTCGTGGTCGTGGTCGTAGATGTAGTGCGTTTAGTAGTCGTGGCCGTGGTCGTAGGTGTAGTGCGTTTAGTAGTCGTGGCCGTGGTCGTAGTTGTAGTGCGTTTAGTAGTTGTAGGTTGTGGGTCAGGCACCGGTGTTGGCTGTGGGGTTGGCTGTGGCGTTGGCTGTGGGGTCGGCTGTGGGGTTGGCTGTGGGGTCGGCTGTGGGGTTGGCGGTGATGGAATTTTAGTCGTTGTAGTCGTACGTCTGGTCGATGTAGTGGGAGGAGGACCATTCCACTGAAATGGTATCCCACCAGTCGCCGGCGGTAGTTCCTCATAAGAACGATGAATCGTTTCTACACGGTGCCGCTTGCAATAAGCGTATGCTCCTAGACTTTTAAGCATAACTCGAGGACGCCCATACACCATTGTTCCATATTGTTTACCGCCATTCTTTATAATCGCTTGTTTTCCTAACGACGAAATATATTTAAGTATAACGTCACCAACTTCCAACATTCCTTGAAGATCGAATACTTCACTCTCGAAATTAGTTTCGACAATACACCAACTGCCACCAAAATCCGATATTATCACAAATCCAGGGTTTGGAGTCACTTCTCCCGGAGCTGCACAAAGCGTGGCACAAAATCCTATATATGACATGGCATACGTAGCGTCTTGAACAGTCTTGTATATTACAAAGTTTGAGGGATGACTGGGGATAAATTTTACATTGTTACAAGTTCTTATAAGACGGCCGGATAAGGATTCAATATCGTTGGGATTATATAAACATGGCGTCTGAGCTCTTCTCAGCATATCTGGACAATCGGTTAACGTATATCTGCTCCAATACTCCGGGTGTAGTAACGCCGGTCTCCCATTACTATCGCAAATTAAGTTAGTAACTTTACTAGACACATTATGATTGTATATCGAGTCGCCTGTATATACTAAAGATTGGCGATGATCGTACATATTTATCGGTAAGTAATAACATCGGCTGTTAAAAGATACGAATCCTCTACAGTATTTCCGGTTGTTATTATTATCCACAACTACCCATTCGTAGGCGCTTCGTGAACACATGCATTTCATGACAGCACCGACTGGCGCGATCAAAAATACCATTAACCAGAATTCACGCATTGTGGTGTAGCAATTTTTTTATATATAACAACTAAAATTGTTACAAAGTTTGGTGTAGTTATATACAAAATAATAATACACAAATATACAAATCTATGTTGTAAAAAAGTCAACATAAGGTAAAATCGACCCTTTAGTATGTGCAGTTTTCCAATCCAAACATGTATCGCAGATACAGAATCGTTAATATAACATATATATAGCATTCATATATAATAGCATTAAAGATATACAATGAATATATGCGTCCATGGTTAACGTATTGGATGAACTTGGAGATAATACATCTGCTAGTTTCCACGGCCAGTCTGTCCAAGACCAATCAGAGTCGGTTCCATTGCTAGGAGTATCTGCGCGAACCATCATCCAATCTGTTTCTGTAGTCGCAGCGTTCCCAGTTGCATTAGTAACGGTAGGCGGTCTACTTGTAGTCGTAGTCGTTGTAGTTGTAGTTGTATTAGGTCGTAGTGTAGGGAATAGTGTGGGGAATAGTGTAGGGGACGGCGTAGGGGACTGCGTAGGGGACTGTGTAGGGAATGGTGTCGGTTGTGGAATTCTAGTCGTACGTCTGGTCGATGTAGTGGGAGGAGGGCCGCCACTCCGAAATGGATACCCACCCGTCGGCGGCGGTAGTTGGTCATAAGCACGATGAATCGTTTCTACACGGTATCGATTGCAATAAGCGAATGCTCCTAAACTTTTAAGCATAATTCGAGGACGACCATACACCCTTGTTCCATACGGTTTACCACCATCCTTTATAATCGCTTGTTTTCCTAACGACGAAATATGGTTAAGTATAGCGTCACCAAGTTCCTTAATTCCTTGAAGATCGAATACTTCACTCTCGAACTTAGTTTCGGCTATACACCAACTGCCACCAAAATCCGATATTACTATAAATCCAGGGTTTGGAGTCACTTGTCCCGGAGTCGCACATGTCGTGGCACAATATCCTATATGTGTCACGGTATACTTAGCGTCTTGAACAGTGTTGTATAATATATAATCTGATGGGGGTCTGGGGTTAAATTGTACATTACTACAAGTTATTATAAGACGTCTGGCTACGGACGCGATATCGTTGGGATTGTATACACATTGTGATCTAACTCGTTTCAGCATATCTGGACAATCGGTTAACGTATAACTGCTCCAATACTTCGGGTGTATTAACGCCGGCATCCCATTACTGTCGCAAATTAAGTTAGTAACTACACTAGACTCTGTAAAATTGTATTTTATACTGTATATCGAGTCGCCTGTATAAACTATAGATTTACGATTATCGAATATATCTGTCGGTAAGTAGTAACATCGGCTGTTAAAAGATACGGGTCCTATACAATATCTCCGGTTATTATTATTATGCATACCTATCCAATCGTGGGCGCTTCGTGGACACATACATTTCATAACAGCGCCGACTGGCGCGATCAAAAATACCATTAACCAGAGTTCACGCATTGTGGTGTAGCAATTTTTTTATATACAACAACTAAAAAATTGTTACAAAGTTTGGTGTAGTTATATACAATAATAATACACAAATATACAAATCTATGTTGTAAAAACGTCAACAGAAGGTAAAACCGATCCTTTATTCTGTGCAGCTTTCCACTCCAAACATATATCGCAGATACAGTTTTTGTGCTCAAGTTCTTCTTCGGGTGTGATGGTACAAAACTGCGAACACTTGCATTCTAACCACTCTGTCTTGGTAGCACCACAAATTATATAAGCAGTGGGTCGGTAAGACATCGTTCTCAGTCTTTCTATCCACTCGTGTTTTTTAAGAATATTCTCCTTTTTATAATGTGCACAACCACAAAAATCCCAAGCTCCTCTACAATATCCACACACCATCAAATCGTCATCATTCGACGCATACCGCTCATTCGACATGGTGTAACTACAAAATTGGAGGGCAGTTCTTGGCAGTATATAATATATATATATTATTGGAGAGGCACGGAGGGCGGCCCTCCACAGATCATATCACTAAACCTCGAACTCCTTCGATTTTTAAGAAGTGGGATTTCCCCGGTGCTAGAACACGTTCGATTCTTTAGCTGCGGAGTTGCCCTCCGTGCCTCTCCAATAATATATATATATTATATATCGCAGCTTACTGTCCTCCGGAGGTAGCGATGAATATACGGTCATCTATGTAACACTCCCCATTTGAGAAACTGAGATGTGGTCTTATGTGTGAATTCTGCAATAAAGCTTGTTATATTTATTTGAGGCGTCTGGTATGAAGATATTTTGGTGCCGACACGAGTTTAAGATACTAGTGTAGTGTAGTATTTTTAAGACGTAAACATCGACATCATGTTCACAGCGATCATCATTCTAACGACGTGCCTTGTCACCGATATAGTGCGGGCTGCCGACCCATACATCGACCTATCTAGGACCTGTGGGTATTCGTGTAGTACCAGTACCGGATCGAGACATATGAAAAAGGATAACGGTTATGTGCTACGAAACAGCGATGGTGTGGCGAAGTGCTTATTCATCCTACCAGATAAGATCGCTACCTCGCTAGCTACCGGACCGGACTGGAGAATTTACGAATCTAAAGGTGATGAACGAATTAATAACTTACTGATATCGTTTTTCTCCATGAACAAACGGAGCGTCACATTCTCATCGAATGGTACGTACATACACACTCGGTCGCCGGGGAATCTATACCATCCGATAGTGTCGCCGAATTTTAGAGTCAACTATTGTTATACCATCAAAACTACAGCGAGTCGTTTCTACGGATTCCCGGTGTATTATTACTCGAAACAACCAAACGTTATACCCTGCAACCACGATACGCCGTACTGCTTTGGGGATAAAATACCTCCTACAAATTGTAAATGGTGAATGGTGACAAACAACACGAGAGTACCCAAACTACATACAAAAACAGACAAGAAGTGCTTTTTCTGATGGATTTTTTATAAGTTTATGATTCACTGTGGAGGCTACCATTGCCGGTATATAATATATATATATTATTGGAGAGGCACGGAGGACGGCCCTCCACAGACACCGTCACTAAAGCTCGAACTCCTTCGTTTTTTTAGGATATATATGTAATGGTTTGCTTAATGTACCTTCGTTTCCCACAAATAAAAAATATACAGTAACACTTTGGTAACACTTTTATTTTTGCAATTACATGTTATGATGGTGTATTAAATATATTTACAAATATATACAGCACAACTTTCACATAAATTCATGATACATATATATAGCGAACATTGTGTATAAATATATAAACGCAATGGTGTGGCTTGCAGAACTAACTGGTGAATGTGTAGTCAGATCCCATGGCCAACGACCCCATCTATCAAACATGATATTACGAGATAATGGTGGTTGTGTAATTACCCAATAAATATCATCTGCATTCTGTTCATCGGCCAAATTGCCTCCTAGCACCAACACCAATTCGGGCCGTTTGGTAACACGCTGTGTGGTAGCCTTCTCGTATGTGTTGTTAACAACGTGTGCTGGTCGCCGTGTAGTAGTAGTAGTAGTAGTAGTCGTAGTAATATTGGTCCTCGTGACAGTCGATGGTTTAGATGTTGTGCTAGTAGTAGTAGTAGCAGCAGCAGTGCTTGTGGATGTAGTAGTAGTAGTTGTAGTAGTATTAGGTTGTATAATGATGGGTGCTATGCCAGAAAATTGGCGTAAAGTGTAAGGGTCGTACATTTTGAAATTTATAGGATTACATGCATCAGAATCTCTAACTAATCGACCGTTACTAGAGTAACTAGAACCGCTCGATTTGTGAGTAAACTTAAGCATCAATCCTCTAGTCGATGATATAGCGTTATGTGTAGTCTCAATCTTAAACCGCTCACATAAAGAAAACGAATGTTGTTCTTTCACATTGTATGGTGTACGAGGACGCCCGTATACGTCGGACCCGAAATCTTCGTAATTGCGACCGTACTGCTTCAATCTAGGCGTCCGATCAATACTATTTACGTACGTGATTATAGTGTTACCCAATTCGATTTCGCCATTTATATCATACATATCTTCCTCAAAAGGTGTCTCTATAAAGCATCTGTAGCGGCTAGTGTTTGACACAACTACAAAGCCGCGTACAGACGGATCGTCTATTGCATCTTCACAACTCGCACTACAATATCCAATTGACTGCACAAAGAAACTAGGGTCCTCGTGTGTAATTTCTAACGTGCGAGGCTTGAAGTAAGATGGGTAAAATTCCACGTTGGGACACGAGCGACTCACACGGGCCGCAAGGTCTTCTTCCTTGTCTGGATCGAATTTGCACTCTGCACTTACATTTTTGGGCATATCTGGACAATCCGTCACGATGTAACCGTTGAGATTTTCGTGATTGATTAAAGTTGGACGACCATTGGAATCGCATACCGCGATAGCACTGTATTGACCGCCTTTCTTAACGACGACTCCTTTAAATAAAATCGATGCTCTATCATCCAATATGCTCTTCGGTAAATAATAGCATCTATCTACGTAAGTTGTCGAATTTGTGCAGTAACGCTTATTCAACTCGTTCTGGTAGTCCACCCAATCGTATTCCCTCTTGGAACAGAAGCATCTCATTGCGCAGTCACCGTGTCCAAATGCGACCACTATCGCTATCAGCGATAAGTATACCCCATACATTATGTCTACAGATGTGTATAAGATTTTAGCAAACGATAGTGAAATTTTACGATAAATATACAATTTTAAATAGTATCAAAAAGAAATATTTATAAAAAACAATATAACCAAATAGTAACAATCGACGCGATATAACAAAACGAACACGTTCAATCTATTTTATACAGGTTATACAAGTGGTACAGACGCGCGATCACAATGTCTAAACCTCAATCAAAGACAGATCTACGAAAAAGTTCCAGCTCGGAAAGAAGAATCAGCAAGAGAATTGAACGTGCCAGCTCGCATTTCAATTCTAGCAACGCTTCTTGCTCGAAATCCGACCTGCACACATGTCACAAAATTGACTACCACTTTAAGTCTTTCATAAAGTCTTATGACGATTCGGTATATAATGAATGTGTTATGAAATCCGGATTTGTGAAATCTCCTGTTAGTTATAAGTTGCTAACTAGCAATAGGGAAATTTGTGACGCCTTAGGTTTAACCGGAGTATACAGAACAGACGCCGTAGAGGAGAACACGAATACACCGGTTATTGCAATTCTGTGTCGACAAGGGAAAGAGATAGATGCAGCAAAAGCGTTTGCCGATCACCGATTCAAGCACGAACTGACGCCTTCAGAAAGCTTTAATTATGCAAGTAGGTGCATCATACTCCCAAGAGGCGCCCTCGACGACACAGCGAGACCAACTGGTAGACCAACATATGGATAAACCACCTGTTAAGGTTATTCTACACCCGCATAAAGCGTATGTGGGTGTAGGACATACCGCCAATTCTATGCGTACACCAATTGTTGATTATACCGACGCAAATTTTAGATCCATGGATACGCCGTTATTAAGGTGGTGTATGTACGAATACTACGTACCGAAAGAAGTGACCGAAGATATATTTTGGATGAGTGTTGCCAATGTAATGAACTTTTGTCATAGATTTATTTTCAAACAGAGTATCATAGATACCCCTTATACATTCATTATGCCCAAGGATAATCTCAGTTCGTCGATGAGGAGTGCCAGCAAGGATCCCAGAAAGAAACCTAGCATATGCGATCAAGCTATAGAGTCGCTTAAGTTCCAATTACCTATCACAGCAAATACTGTATTGAACAATCCCAGACAGAAACAAATCGTCGATGCCAAGGAATTGGTGTATGATACGTCCCTGTTGAATTTTTTACACGATATTCACGACATAACATGTGTGAATCCCTTCATTTTTTGCGGGGAGATTGCGGATGTATTGATGACGTACTACACTAAATTTCCAGACTATGATGGTAGTTACCCAATATTTTCCAACCCGTCGTTTATCAATTTCTTATTGGACCGATTGGAGTTGTGGAACAAGTACCGATCGATAAGTGTAAGCGTTGACATACACGACACCTTCCAAAAATGTTTGGGACCATACAACAATAGGTTCAAGCCTGGCAAGACTAGGTGTTTCATATGTCGGAATTGTTACGATGCTACCAATTTCTACGTTGCGGAAGCGTATAATTACACTGATGAATTTCGAACGGATATCACTTACACCTGCAGCGAGAAGAGCGTACACCATTGGGTCATACCCATGGTGATGCTAAATCATGAATCTCGCATGATCTATGCAGAGTTAAAGATTCGCAAGTGCAGTACCACAACCAAAACCATAACCATGTATATTGCCGAAAACAATGATCTCGCCAAATGTACAATGTCGATGTTAGTAGACGGAGACTTTGTCAAAAAAAACGATACATCTCAGGATAATAATTATCGCTGTGAACAATTTACAATCGCCGAAGCCTGTGTTGGATGTTATCCCATCATGAAGAATGTCAAAGCGGAAGTCTGTGATGACGATGATGAATATATAGATGACGATGATGATTACGACGATAACAATTTTGTGTAATATAAAACGATAAAAACCTCTAGAAACTGTATATAATGATTTATATAATATCACATCATATGTTTTTACATACATGAATAAAAAAATGAATTTATACCTTTTGGCATAATTTTTACTTCTAGCAATGCGAATAAACCAACGACACATAATGATAATGGAAATGCTAATATCGATAGTAATATGATATTACCGGGTGGTATGAAATTTACGATGTCATCAATATGTCCTTTCATGACTATCGAATAATGTATACAATATGCAAATAAAAACGCCCATATCAAACAACATGGTAGAAAACTTTGTAACAGTATAACTTGAAAGAAACTATCATAGTCCGCATCCTCGTACCCCATGTCTGGAAATAATACGGCCTCGTCGAATAAACTGTATAATATCACAGCCACCACAAATACACCAGTCTGAGTCCTCTTAATAAACGCTTCCAAATTTCCAGCACTGTGCGATAACTCGTTCATGCTAACTTCTTTATGTACGAATGCAAGTTTTTGGTCGAAGAAATGAGTACAGACTGCCAGGTATAGGAAAATTGATCTGGTGGTATATGTAGTCATCACCATAAACTGAGCCATTGTGAACTTGAAGTCTTTATCTATGTTGGTACTGGATGTGACGATGATGAACACCATGCTCACGAGCACGTTTATTATGAAAATTAAATTCGCCCAATTCATGAGGTGGGCGAAGAATCTCCAACACTGCTGTCTCTTAAACGATCTGATTATGAAGAATATTATCACAAAAAAGTCATACATGAATAAAACCATTCCGGATAGCAAATTCACTACATCTTTAGGGCGCCAACACGCTCTATTTTGGTAAACCATCTTTGGGCCACCTCGCCTATTAAACGAATTCTAGCGGAATTGTTAGCATTGACACAATTATTGTGATCGAGCATTAATAGTTCGAATTGATTAAATTTAACCCATAGAATAAGCATATTGGCCCAGCAGCAATCGTTTTGGATTTTACTTTTTGCATTAGAACCCGGACCTATAGCCGGATTCAGATTGACCCAATGTTCGGGTTTAACACCGTATTTGACATACAATGCATATTGGTATAATCCGCGAACAGTATCGTTAGTCATCTTATGTATTTTCGGTATTATCGTGTATTCGCAGTCGGTTATTATCTCATGCTGTAACGAACATACCGTATCCGATAGAGAGGGAATTATTCGTTTCTCCATGAACTGGTGTGGAATAACGAACGTGTTTGATGATTTAGACTTAACTGGGTATTGCACGCATTCACCGGGTATCATATGCTTTATAGAGCAGTGTATTGCGTTAACTTGTGGACATTTATTCGCCTTCATATCAGTTAGCTGATTCTGCCACCATCTACTAGCGAACGAACATATTATATTCTTGTGATATTTATCATCGGCTTCGATACGCATACCGTGCAAGACAACCATCATCGATCCCTCGCATATTGGTTGCCGCTTAACAGCTGGATCGATTTGATTATACAAATCTACAACATCATAATAATCATCGTCATCATCATCGACATCACCATCGTAACTATCGTCTGTATCGGATCCGTAGTCTATGCCCGTCTTCACTTCAGTTTCATCTCCAATTCCATCTTCGACGGTATCGCCTGCATAATTAGAACCATCGATATTGATATATCCGCAATCCATTTCATTCGAAGCCATGTCGTCTTTGTACGATCCGGAACACGTGATGTACCATATAAATGATGAAAAATATGTAGACTTATTAGACAATATCGTCAGATTGATTGTATTGGGTGAGATTTGTAAACTGGACATCAAAGCTCCAAACATAGTTCTGAATGCCAGACATCGTGTTTGGAGATTCATTGTTAATGCGAAATATTTTGTGTCCTGTTATCCGTATAAAACTCAGACCGATCTGGATAAAGTGCTTATGAGAAAATGCAATGTGGAACCGTGTAGATACGATCCCAAGATAGAATCGGTGATCTCTGCTGGCACGTACACCGGTATAACATCATTCACCGCCCTAAAGAGACGCGTGTATGATAAATATGAACCACTGTTATACGAATCCATCATGACTAACGTAAAGTCACAATTACCAATATGCTCACAATACATCGAAGCGACACTTAAATATATGGAACCAAAGGACGACGGCTACATAAAACCCCACGACTTTACAGTGGTGTGTCTGTACCTCATGATGAATGGTAAACTCACCTTCTCCAATCAAGTGGTGGGATCGTACATATCGGGAGCATTTAACTTTCTAGAATACCTGTACTCGCAACTACACAAGATTGCGCACTTTAAATACAAATGCTTACAACGTAATGTGGTCGTGTTTGAGGATAGTCCATGTGACAGATGGTGAAATAAACACATTTAAAATGACTTTGTGTATAACTTTGAAAACTGTATCGGTGCATTGGTGTGACGTGTTTATAAAAAAACGAACACGTTGCATAAATCCATCGAGAATTTACTATATATAACTTTGACTCTCGCATTTAACATTCATATTCTGATACGACAATACTACTGAACAATTATGGGTAAAATGCTAAAAGAACGAGGAATCCATAGAGTCAATATACTACTACGCCGCCGTATTCCAAACCTGCGAAATGTGCGTGATATAGAAAAAGAGGAAGAAGATAAATTGGTAGATGCTGCGAAAATTCCACACCCCGCGCTGAGGGCCCAGTACTGTCCAAATATGAGAAGTGTGAGAGCTCCCATGAAAACTCAAAACGTGGATCACATGCGGTTCGGAATAGATGAGTGTATATGGGACGGGTGTGGATCTGGAGAATTGGGAAAATGGATCATAAATGGTAAATTCTTCTTGGATCATGTAGTCAACTCGATACCACTAAAACGTGATTGGTTACACGGACTTTGCCTATGTCGCGAATACGATGAAGGTGATGCTATCGGAAACACATTTTTCAGCCTGAAAGGTGTGATTAGTTTCGATGCCGAGCATCAAGACTATGCATTAAAATTCCTGCGCACGCTGAGGGATAAACTGTGTATGACAAACATGAACTGTACCATAGATCGTCCGGATGACCTAATTGTTGAAGAACCTTGTAGCCTGGATTTCATCAAAAGTAAACTTACAAACCTCACAAGCAGCGACCCTTCTGGTGTGTGTTTTGGTTACGATAAAGATTTGATTCACCCACATATGAGAGCCGCCAAATCAGCTGTTCGCTACGTCACAAAACCGGACTTCTCATTACTCCACGAAATTATCGACCTTAAACCACACTACCTCCAAAAATGGGTGCCGTTCTTCTTCGACATTGTTGAGAGACTAAAAAAACCCAAATATTTCTCAGATCCTATATCGAGAGAGAGATTTGATGAGTTTAGACTCGATCACACTGATGTGATACCACAAAATTTTCTAGATGAAATCCCGGAAGACAGCATTGTGCGCTGTATTTTTAAAACTTGCATCTGTTCCGCAAAATACAACGATGTCATGAAGTGTAAGTTATCACTTAATGGATTGCTCAGCAGAAAGTGTCCAGAAATTATAATTCGTCCACTGAAGCCATCGGAAAAAGGTTATATTAAATGATTCTTAAAGACTACACCTGTTATTATTGCAAAAACATTATATGTCTGTATATCGTTATTATTGACAACATGTATACAAAATAAAAAGTGTTGAATAACTGTGATATTATATTCTTTATTATCGAATGTGGGAAAACATGATAAAGTACAGTATACATTCCAGTAATAATGCTAATCATTGTGAGCATGCTCTTCAACACTACGTCCGTTGTTAGCAGATCTTAGTTGAGCTCGTAATTCGGAAACTACATCCCTGTAAACTTCGTCTCTATAATATGCCGAAATTATAATTTTTAATAAGATGACCGGAACTGTTACTATAACGAACACGAAAGTTATAGCTTCGTCGTAACCCAATAGTCCGTTAATTTCGGCCTGTAAACTTATGGCAAACATTGCCACGGTAACGAGATGGAATATCGCGTGATGGGTGCAGGATCTAAACATGAAAAAATCTAGGATGATGAGTCCCAAAAACAGGCAACTCCCCAGGATGGATGCAAATGATACGTCCCACACTCTGGATACATTATCGCTATCGATAGTGGTGGCTCGACACACGTTCATGATGAATATTATACAGTTGTGAGTCCATATTCCAAACACTAAATTGACGGCTCCGCTATGGTTTAACAGTTTGTGAATATTCTTACGTTGGAAGGGTTTCGCCCAATAAAAAAACTAGTCTTCCAACCCAAATGTCTTTTAGATATGGGCATGTCGTGAACAATTTCTATATCTTCACTGTATGTCCCTTGGTTGATACGCTTGGCATATTTCACATATTGAAACCTCCAGAAAATCACAAATGGTAGACCGGCTGTGGCTATTATACCACTTATGACACACAACGTTATAACCTCTCCTAGACCCAAGTCCAATTTGTATCCCGTTATCATGTCGCAAATCGTATCCACCATAGGCATCAGTTGTAATGTCATTTTTCCTATCAACACTTTCTTGGTGTATCGTTTTCGTGTTGTGCTATACGCACACAAACATGCTATGATGTATATCAAGTTTATGAATTGCATAATGAACACCCATGCTGAGTAAATACGCGTTTTATAATACAGATCTTCCATGTTAACACTATTTACCCAACGTTATGCTCTCTATTCGAGAAAATGTTAAATGTCTATTCCTTTGGAAAATTGTATCGCGACCCTCCGGTTGAAATGCTTCAGCTATAACATTTACATAATCTGGTTTAATAATTAAATAATCTTCATTGTGTAAACGGAATTTCACGTAGGCTGTGTAGTATTGTAGATCGTAACCAAGTAATGGCTTGAAGTTATCTCGCGGACTCAAATCGTCAGTCAAGATACAGTCGATGTAATGATCCACGGTGTCAAATTTGCAGGTTATTGAAGAGCTATCGACTCCTACAATTTTTATATTAATATCTGGATACCTCATTTTTAATGATTTAACCTTAAACTTGTATTGGTTATAATCATTAGTGACGATTACAGCGTGCGTAGTCATGGCTATCATAGACTATACGTATACACTAAAATGTCCTCAAGACTTATGGAAATCGTGCTCGGATACCTTCCGTCGTATAGATGGGTATGGTTACGATCAGATGGAATATATGAATAAATGTACAAATTTCGTGTCCGAATTTATACAATCCATTTGTAACCAGGGATCGAATGGTGAATCTGAGCCTATAGCGACAAGTCGAGAACCGATATTATGCACAAATTGTGTAGATAAAGGAAAAATTGTACAAGGGGAGTATGGAGTATTGTTTGGTAAACGCGAACGGTACGCCGCGGATCTTCTGGTGGACTATCGCAAGTTATACAGATGGTTATCTCAACCATTTAATCATCAACCTTACATCTACGACTATCGTGTATCCATAGGAGATTCTATCGCTAGAGTACGCATTGAAACTAACTTACGTATAAGAAAACCAGATGATGATTCGGATGTGCATCCCGGCGACATCTTGGAAACGTTATTGATACAATGTCCGGCTAAACTATGGTTCTCAAAAAATAATAGCTCAGGTACTTTTGAGACAAAAATATTATTAATAGAACCAGACTGTGTAAATCATCGATTGTCGAACGAACGTTATATTTACGAATCTACAACTACATTTCGTCAGTTGTTGACGAATTCAAAATGTTCGTAATTATAATACACATCATCCTTATCGCATTAACAAATGTGTGCTTGGCTGAGTATGAACCGGCGACTAACCCTGTAGTGTTCTTAAAACAAGAGCGGGTATATTGTAGATCGAACATCATTCCACAAGCCAAAGGATTTGTTATGGTTAGCGTTTTAAATAAGAACAGGGTACCCATGCGATGCGCATATCTAGTCAACAGAGTGCCTATGAGACAGGGACTCAAACCTTTCGTAGCACACAGCGAACACGAAGAGACTGCTATATTGGCGGCAGGATTGGATTCCAGACTTACAGTCGATGATAAAATGGTTGTTGTGTACAAGTACGCCCCCATGTTATCGCAAGAATATCGATGTGTGGATAGTCCGAACGGATTGGACTTTTATTGTTACAGATTCGACGGTTATGCATACAAGTGTACGGATATTGATAGTCGTGGTTCAAACGTTATGTACGCCATAGAAGTTACCAACAAGGCAGACTGGACGGTTGTTGTGGTACAATCTAAATCTGTGCTAGATGGAGACGACATCACGTTTTCTAGCACCAACATCGAATTGAGTAACAACAGGCTCAACGTGAGAGACAGCTCGTTCTTAGAAATTGTGAGTGTTGGAGAAGGCATTTGTATACAGGAGCAGATATACGATAAAATGTACAAGAGTTATCAGGAATATATCGCTGATGAAAAAGAAGCTGAAGCTATCGATCGCGCATTTAAAGATGCTACGACCAGACACGACTATCTAGGGATCATATTGGCCGCCGTGTCTACAATTTTATTAATCGTCATAATAGTAACGTGTGTCATCATCAGGGCTATAGAATTTAAGTTCCACGCACAAGAATTAGAAGAAGACGATACTCTCGCGAAGGAGCTAAGTAAAGGGAAAAATGAACTAAAACGAATCTTTGGCGGTGATAAAGATGATGACGAGGACGACGAAGATGATGGATATGCTACAGTTGCAAAACGATCTACATTGGGTAGGATAAAGGCTACAGCTAGAAAAATTAAACGTAGAATTAAAACTGGTCGGAAACAGACAGATCCCCCTCGATATGACGATACCCATTATCAATTTGGTCAACTGGATCAAGCGCCCGAACCTCCACCACTACACCGTATACCCACTCAAAAAAATCGGATTCCTGCACAAACTGGCGCCGGAGTTCTTATACAGCTCGATACCGATGATGAATCGGGAGTTTAAAATTAGTGAATGTCAAAAAACTGTTATATATTTTTATTTGTTTTATATAGTCTAATAAATCTACATAATACATACAAATGCCTGTTATATTATCTGTATTACAAACATAGATATAGCATTGGTGAAATGTCGTGTAGATAACAAGTTTCATATAGTATAAAATGACACAAATTGTCTCATAAATGTTCTCAGATATTCTCGGAAGTGTTCTCAGAAAAAAAAACTATATCATCACACAAAATGTTCACAGAACGCAATATGTTGCTAAATTTCCTCGCGATCTCGATTATTACGTTTTCTTAACTTTCTTAAATTTAGCAACCCTTTCTATGGCTCCTGCGCGAGCTTTACTTTCGGCAATTCGTCTATTCTCCTTGTTATTGGGCAGCCTTTTCTTTGGGTTGGCAGCGTCAACTTGCTTTGCGAGTGTACACCGTTTTTTAGTGTTGATGACGAAACTTGTAGGTTCTACTATCTCGTATTTCTCAACATCGCCCAATTCCCTGTGATGTTGTGTCGATTTGAGGAAATATTCCCTATCCATAGGGTAGTCCTGATCGGGGTCCGAATCGGCTTTTCTGATCACATACTTATCCACAAACTGTTGCAGCTTCTTTTGGTAATTTTTATTACTCTTCACCAACTCCCGCTGTTTACCGATAATGTCGTAATATCGTATCGCCTTACTACGCTCATCCTCATCTATTATGCTCAGCATCATATCGCGCGCCTTCTCATCCTTAACATTACTCTTAATCTTCGTTCTTAGTTCATCGGCGTGCTCTAAGTAATCTAACTTCTTATTATTCCACAAAAATGCTGTACGCCAATGAGATAGTGTGCTGATGGACACGCCGGAAAACTTATTTATCTCGTGCACAGTGAAATCCCCATGCATTAGCAAATACGTTAAAAACGTGCACGTAGCATTATCGTATGTGCGCGAAGTCGATGCTCGCCAAGCTATATTATCGATCAGATTAGCTCTATTCATCTCCGGAACGTCATCTTTGTTACAGCTAGGTTGAGAGCCGGCGCCGCCAGCTGTTGGGAACGAAGATGTGTACGCCGCCTTCTGAGGATTTTTGCTCGATCTGTTCTTGTTCATGATAATATTGACCTTATCCATTTGTGAGAGGCATAAGTCGATCGCATCATTGTCTACTTCGTCGGCGTACGAACCATCGAAACCATTGATGTATCCTATGGCCAGCATCATAGCGTTCTCGCAGTCTATGTCGCAGCTGTGCTCATTCATCATCTTTTTGGTTTTTTGGATTTTGGGACACCTGTGACTATTGTGGGCGGTCTTAGCAAACAACGTGTTGAGACCCTTCATTTCATCATCGGTCAGAAGGGATATGTGTTCCACAAGAGCGTTTATGCGATTACACATGATCATGGAAGATGCTAAAATACGATCCCTCAAGCGGGCACACATTTGTACAGCGGGGTGCTTGCCTCTTTCTCCATTGATCGTATTCATAACATCATGCTTGGGACACCCCTTATACCGAATCACCTGACTGTTGTAGATCACCTCTGCAGATTTCATCATGTAACCACCCACAGCGTCTATAGCGAACAAGTCCTTAAGTGGAAATGGTATGTTACTAAATAGAGTTTTCGGATCGATGTCCTGCACGTCCCTCGTATCCTTAACCCTTCTGTTATGAATAACGGGCTCTATTACTGTCTTCCGCAATTCTCTCTGAGCAGCATCATCGCCATCGTCGGCAGATTGAGTTACTGTATCGGAAAACTTATCTTCGAGGTTGGAAACGGCAGTTTGTGACATCGCCTTACGTGTCTCCTTCGCAAGCTCCTCTTGGGACATTCTAGGAGTGCGTGACTTAGGAGTGCGTGATTTAGGAGTTTGCGATTTAGGAGTTTGCGATTTAGGAGTGTGAGCCTTATGGCTGTCGGGAGTTTCGGACTTACGTCTTTTACTAACCGATTCTTCATCCTCCTCGTCATCCTCGTCGTCATCCTCGTCGTCATCCTCATCTTCATCATCTTCGTTTTCGCCACCATCATCGTTACCACCACTATCGGGCGATCCAATCACCCGTCTGCTTGCATTAGACTTTTCATGAACTCGCCTAGCTATCTCTTGGCTTGATGATATAATATCATCGTTCTCATCATTCATATCGGCCGTGTAGTTCAAAAATCTGTCATAATACTTTTTGTAATATGATACAGCGAGCGGTATCTCTTTACGTGTGGTTTCACACGTTGTGGTCAGTTTTAATGTGGCGGCAAACACCAAATGCTCGCTCCATTTCGATTTCAAGGTTTCTCTACCCTTAAATAGATTTTTTCCATATTTTGGTACTATTTCTTCAATCCATTCTATATACGACAGATAATCGGCTGTATTTAACGCTAACAGATACATTTCGGGTATCGACGTACCGTCTCCTATAGCCTGAGCCTTGTCGCTATTGTTCTGACTATTAGCTATGATCGCTTTCCATTTATTCATATTGTCTATAGCAGCCCTGGTTACACTCGGTTTCGCTCCCTCATTGTAAATTTTGAACAAAAATGCTTCGGTGAATCTCTTCTTCGGTAATTGCTTAAATCCTATCCCATTATTAGACCTAGCTACTAGAATCTTGTGATATGTTTCAGACCCCTTGTCCTCATATAATTTCTTGGCCTTAGCTCGATCCGCTAAGATCGATTTTATGATGGGGTAGCGTATAGCATCACCATCGGAGTCCCATGCTTTTCCCAATCCAGTCAAGAAATACGATGATATTTCAGCTATGCCCTGAAGACGAGATGCCATGATTGTTCGTTTATTATAACCAAACTACAGGTCCGATATATATTTACACCGGTGCGCGCAACAATATTTAGCAAATGTGTATGATATAAATAATACAAAAACTATGTATAAGTCTCCATATTTTATTTTAATTTAGTATGCAACATTTTACGATAAGACATGCGAGAAGTACATACATTCATAAGTTTATTCAACAGTCTAACAATATTTTTGCTATGACACGGCATGTCATCTCTGTCCACCAATCGCTTTTGTCTCAAACACACCGTGTCTTCTAGTTCCCAATTAATATCGCCATACAATGCGTAATATAAACATATACCAACGTTCCATACGGCCATGTAGTAAAATAAGTCAGTATAAACACGATCACAATGTTCGTACTCTGGTGGTAAATATTCTTCGGTGTAGACCAGATTAGATTGTCTCAACTGGTTCCTGCGAACACACCCTCCGAAATCAATGATGTAAAAGTTAAATTTGTCATCCACGAGAATATTATCGGGTTTAATATCCAACATGATGAACCCGCCGCGATACAATATATTTAACACAGTCTGGAATGTTTCGAACAATTTCTTAATCTGCTCCACAGTCAATTTCCCACATTGTAGCAAAGTTCTAGATGGAATATATTCCATAATTATCACCCATGTTGAAGAACTATTGTCAAATGTTCGTACAATTTTCGGAACGTGCTTACACGATTTCAACAAATCTAAACAATCCTTTTCATTTTGAAAAAAATCCTTCACTCCAGTAACTTGTTTCATAATACATTCCTTGTTTCCGTCGTATACATCGACACATCTAGCAACCTTCGATGTTGTCGTCTTATGGTAAACTTCTCGTTCTCGATAGCGGTTAATAGCATTCATTTTCAAAAAGTATAAAATATAGTATAATTATATCGACTACGTAAAATATATATAATATATATATATAAATTCAACTCCTATTTCTAACGACTGGTATATAGAATTCTGTCAGGAATGGTCGTCAACCCCAGTTCCGCTTCGCGTTTCCAATCGGTCAATACTGTGTACACCGTCTGCTTTAATGCGCGCACCTTCTCGAATTTCGTATGGTCTGAGAATATATTGCGCATATTCGCAAATCTTGGGTTACTCCCCGAGCCCGTTGTGAACATCTTAATGATGAGGTCGCAACACGTTTTGACCTTTAAGGCCTCAGGTAATTCTTTACCGAGACCTTTCTTGAAATGGTATTGCTTGCCGACAATATGACATACTTGATGACTACTCGCTGAATCGTCTTTGTAGTTTATTAAGTAGTAATCCAAATTGTCGCTATACGTAGGGTGAGTAATTTCGGATCCGCTCACAACGGCCAATACGCCAAGTGCTGCCTTTAGACGATCTATTATGCTTAGTCTAACATGCTGACATGCATGTAGTATGCTATGATTGTACTCCCCGAGAAACAGTTCGTGAGTGTTGTCGAATTTAACACATGTTCGACTGTCGTATCCGTCTAAATTAGAATCTATATTACACATCACACCGTCGCCATCCCCGACTATACTCAATGAGCTTGTGATGAAGTATTCTGGTAGAACATCGCCCATATGTTGAACCATCTGCTGATGACAATTATGATGCCGATCGACATACCTCAGTAGTTCTGTTATTCTCGTGATAATATGATTCAGTTGCGATGATACTGTAGTCTCGGTGTACGATTTAATCTCGTCCATGAACGATCCAATCTTGTACTCGAACCCCTCGGAGAACTTCTCGTTACAATTCTTCAACTCGCCGCGACTCATACATGAGTACAGTACGGACGCTATCAGTGCCCCGTTTAGAGGCTTAGATGACACTGTCGAGTTAGTCAAGTCGTACACGATTCGTCCCAAATCGTTCGCTCCGGTCTTATGCCACAATACGGCAGCAACATGGAAATTGGTCATTGGTATGTCTTGATCTTGAAAGAATTCCAATAATGTTTTAATGGATTCCAATCCTGTGGCGGCATTACGGTATGGGTCTTCAGACCGAATCCTGTGCTTTAGAGGTATTCCGGCCCAGTCTCCTAATCATAAACCACGATTGTAGTCTACTTTTAGATTAGCAGAACTAACCATGACGGTATTGTTTAGAACAGAGTTCATTTCGTGCAGTTTATACCAACTAATCAAACAATCCTTAGCATTTAGAGGTATTTTCAAGACGACGCGTTTATTGTGCATCACACCACTAATGTTCAAGAACGAATTGTCTGTGAAATACTCCAATCCATCATTAACATTGTTCGATAACTTAATAGTTACGATGTTAAAGGAGCCATCCTTGTTATACACACGTACATCTAAGGAGCCGTCATTGTTGTCTGTAACGACGGTATAACGCTCTAAGATTTTCGTGAGCCTAGCCAAATCGTCCCCATCAACCACCCTAGCGTCGTTACTACTTCTCGAACTCATGCTTTATTGATCTGTATAACGGTATTATATTCGATACTGCCGTTACGTCTTCCTTAACCTTTTCTCTTACAAAATCAAACTTTGTCACAGTATTATCGGTGCTAAAATTTGACATAAACAACTTTACTTTTTCACGCAAAACACTTGGGTAATTTTGTGGCTGGCGATCGCTACAAAATGTAAAGTGGTAACCGATATATTCGAATATGCGTATAGCAAAACACGCGAAATAAATATGTTCTTTTCTTGTTGGTTTCCCATTCTCCATAATATCCCAATGTCGAAATGTTTTTTTGTAAACACGTCGACCATGTTCAAATCCATCAAATTCGAAATATCTACGATCAGAAAAGTGAGATCTCCACATAGCATCGTTGATGTCGAATGGTTTGGCGACACAATCCGAGCTTGGCTCCACTCGACCCTTGACTATTTTCCGTCTAATATATAAGTTTTTTTTGCTACGATGATTAACCCATCGTTGTCGTCCACCGTTGCCGCAAATGATCAACGGGAATTCACGACTCAATCCAGTCTTCCTCTTATAAATGGTAACTCTAGACATGTTTAATCGACGATAATCAATCGTGGTATGATTGAATTAATACATGCGTGAATCACGTACTAACGGCTCCCAATATATCGAACGAGTTCGAAGTATAACGACATTATGTAATTTTAACAATGCACTAGTTTTATCACATATAATTCAAAAAACAACATAACATAATATCATCAACAGACATAACATTAATGTATATATAACGGTTAATCATAATATACATCGTGAGTACACTGACAGTATATAAATTTCTCAATATTGAACCATTTTAAGTCCGAGCACTTGGTGGGACATAAACATTCGATCGCTCGCTTCATTGACACAATATCATCTTCTTCCTCCGCATCCACCAGATTGGTATACAGACTCTTTATCAAGCCATCTTCTAAACACGTAGATCTGTCTTCATAATTCATATACTGCTTTAAGTTTCTAATGAAGTCGTGGAAATTCATATACGACAGTTCTGTGGCCCTGTTAGATAATCCCTTGACTTTCTTGATAACGAAATTGACACAGTCCACATATGTATCTAGAATATCAGCTTTCTTGTCGCGATACTCGCTGAACAAATCTATATCTAACACACAATTTCTCCTTTCATTACAAATCTTCACCAAACTGTTGGGTTCAAATTCGCACAGCACCGACACGAAACCTTTTATCGTGTAGTACGATGAAAGGAAATTGAAGAATCGGATTTCCTTGGCACTGGTGTTCATATTCGTATCTGTATCGGGTCTCGTATAAATTTCATACGAGTCGCATCCCGTACACATGTTTGTCACATTGATCATGTGCGTAGAAATGGCATTCTTGACATCAATGGCTTCTGTAGTGGCATCTTTACCACTAATTCGTTGGATTACTTCTCCAAATGCATCAGGCTCGATTGCGCGCACAGAATCCACGGCGTCTTTCGCGTCTCTATGTAATACACCATTGACTAAAATGTCAATTTCGATGTTGATTGTGAGTCTCTTTAATAGACAATTTACGAACACGATACCCGAAGTGTTCATCTCGCGCTCTATCCCGACAAACGATTTGATATGTTTGATAACTTTCGATGCCAATTCATGTTTTTCGGGATATTGTACGCGTTTATAGCAAACTAACTGTTCGCCAGTAGAGGAATCGATACCATCGAAACCCGTCGATTTGGTACTAGACCAACACACCACTATCTCATCACTATGTCGCACACGCCCAATCATCTGCACCATGTCCGAAACGAGAACTGGGTTTCTGCGGTCTATAAATGTATACACCTTGTCGAATTTGGTATCGGAGATGTCCACACCAACTTTGAGGCAACTCGTGTAAATTAACAACTTGCACAAAGCAATTTTGTTCATGAAAGTATTCTTCATGTACGTAGTCGAGTCTCCCGTAACAAGAATGATTTCCTCGTCGGTTCTACCGAAGTGTTGAGTAAACAATGCATATATCATTTTGGCGGTCCTTTTGGTTGAGCACACGGCGCTACATCGTTTGTTCAACTGCACAACGTCGACAAATAACGAGTAACCACCATCGTTAGATAAGAGATTCTCGTCGTGAGATCCCAAATCTCCAGCATAGCACTTGGTAAAAACTGCAGCCAGTCGATTCAGAAAAATAAATTCCTGACGCGAACTTAGTTTTCTTGCGTTTGCTATCAGTACGTCTGCGCTAAGAACAGCCTTAAACGCAGATTTCTCATCGTCATTAGTCTTGGTGTTTCGAAACACGTTGTAAAACGTCCCCATACAACTGGCCGAAATGGTTGATGCATTTTTTAGTTCTATAAGTTTAGCATTACACGTGATACTCCTTGGGTAGTCGTTAACCAATATGCGCGCCATACCAATTTTAACACCAGTCAAACATTGCATCATGAGATCTATGTGCCAATTTGTCAAGTTAGCATCGCACGCTATGATGCTATTGGCGTTGGATATAACTTTGATGAAATATGCTAAATTCTTGGTTCTTTGATACGCATCCATAGTTCCTGTACACACCATCTCCTTGAATATGGCATCCAGCTCGTCCAGGAACACGACACTCCAATGTGCGTTTTTCTCAGTGGTACCAATGTCCAAAATTCTGCGTAATGACTGGTACTGTAGCACTAACTTTGGGTGATCTAAGTATGTGATTGGAGTTTCGCGAGGAATGTCCTGATAGTTAATAAACTGGGTGTATTTGGAAACTATATCATTGGTATAAGTCACTCTAGTGGACAATATCAATGCGGACGATCGTTTATGCACGTATCGGTTAAACGCTCTCGTTTTACCCGACCCCATGTGCGATCTACAAAATAGCACTCGTTTAAACGATTCGTCGATACGATTGTCTTGATTGGTTGGTTTGGTAATAATGGTGTCATATGGAGCGATGTATTGATTGACTGTACGCACGACATCTATCCCATCATACTCATCGATTATCTTATCGAAGGATTCCGATACCCCAAAACATATTTGCATCCTATCGTCTATATATTTTCGCACACCTTCAAATATCGCCGTCTGCTCGTACCCATCATCGGTTTTAGTTGTTTTGGATGCTCCGATATGTAATTCATCAGGAGACCCCTTCCTCTTACGATTGCGCATATTTTCGCAATAGTATTAAGTGCGGAATTTTGAATTAATCAATGTATATATATGTACACGAACCGTACAAATCGAACGAGTTCGATATTTTACGATATATATATGTTTAATTTTTAGTTCACGTTTTTAAGTAAAAGGAAACATATTACACCATGTCGAGCTGTAATCTCTACGAGAAACGTTTGTTATATGTTCAGAATATGATGTATGTAAAAGTGAATTATAACCAAGTGGCATTAAAATATCCAATGGCGAAGGTGTTCGCTAGTAATAAACCGTTTGCAGAATTGTTATCTAGATCCACAAAAGACAAAAATGGCGATAACAAGATTCCAAAGTTAGGCTGTGTTCAACTCCACTGTCTATTGGTGGACGAAACGGAACCTGATGAGAATAATGAAGATGCTCCAAAACCCGACGAATGTGGTGCTATAGTAAAAGGTCGAACTGTTGTAATCAACTGCATTTGCCCAGGATACTCGTGTTACGTCGACCCTTCGGTAGAGACCGGTGCGGTAAAAACACCAGTATCTCGCAGAGTTAGCGAAATAGATTGTTTTGATGTGAAAACTAAAACTTACAAACGCAAAGAAATGTCTCGTGTAACATATGCATTCAAGGGTGCGCACGACCTACAATCTGTGGATCCAGAATTGATTTACGATAACAACATTGACGATATAACGTCGTTCACAATCAACAAGAACAATAGATTCTTGTGTGGGGAGTGCAAAGCAGTAAAAGTCGATTCTTTGTGCATACCGTGCAAAGGGTTCCGATGCTTCGATTGTCATGACCACGATGATACCCACTGCAGCATAGTGCGATACACAAAGTATATCCTCATAACACCGAAGTTGATCAAGTGTACAACGCCACTAACGACTAAAGTGGGATCCGTATTGGCGGAATATGTGACATTCGCACATCCTTCGGAATTGGATTGGGCCGACACTGTTCAGCACGAAGTGCATATGAATGACAAGACTGTTCAATTCCTTTTTTAAAGTATATTGTTTTTTTATTCATACACATGTGTAATGGTTATATATTGTGTGAATTTTACAAAATAAATGTTTCTTGCAAATATAATCACATAACGTTTGTCTATTGTGTACACAATAATAATGGTCTATACATAAAACAGTTATTTTTCCATACGCACATAATCTAGCCTCGCAACGAATGAAAGTTTCAATATGGGATCGTTAAATAAATCCCCATTGTACACTTTCCGTTCTACACTGAACATTTTTTTACTATTTGGAGCCATGGTGTTGATTATATTATCAATCGTGATAGGTTGGATTGTAGTCGGTTGAGTCTGAGTCTTGGTGTAAATAGCATCGAATGCTGACACACCTTGAGTAACATCGGGAGTTTTATAATTCGATATAACATAATCGGAAGGCTTTATTGCATAAAACTCTTTCCCCGAAGCTATGTAAATAATACACATCCTGTGTTGGTCATTACACGAAGTTTGAGTTGCTAACATCTTGTTAGCAACGTTGCCCACAATACTACCATCGGTAATGACGACTATACCAGCATTATATAGTACATTAGATGTTATCGAGGATCCATGAATCTGTAAATGTCCGGCATAACTGTTAGTTGAATATATCGAATAAAGATACGGTTTCCATATACCATAACCCCGATGTAATTTAGAGCTGACTCCGGTATAACACGTGAGCGTAATAAGCCTCATATGATCTCGGTATCTTAATGAGTTTATGGCCGCTACAGTCTCCATGTGTTTTAAGCACAGTATTGTGAAACTAACCCTCGAAAAAAGTTGGTCATTTAGCTCGTCTAACTTTATACGGTGGTTACTTTGTAATTTATCCACAATGTCATAGCCAACTCTTTCCATGCGCATTGGTCCATGTATCATACAGAAGATGTGTAGATATTTCAACCACTCCGGTCCACCACATTTTGTTACCACCAAACACCTATTTGGCATTTTAGTCTCGTACCAAGCTACAGGACATTCATATTTTTTGGAGGCTTGTTTCATATCGGCGGATTTGTAAATGAAAGTGTTAGGAGGTTGTATCATATATGAAAACTCCTCATTTAAACATATCGCCAATCTGGCTGTAGTATATATTGGCACCTTGGGTTCCATATGGATTTCTGTTTTGATGACAGTACTCATTGTGTTAATCGTGCAGTCGTAGTAGATTTGATAGCGGTGTTGGTTGTTAAGAAAGTTTCGAATCCAGTCTTAGTGTTATGTATGTAAGATAACATATCCGTATTGGATTGGTCTGATAAAACACATAAACAAATTTCCGCAATTTCGACGGCCACCAGCGCGCGATTTTCTTTGCGAGAATTCACATCTAAAGTCGTAGTTTTCATCGATAACTCTCTAATTGTACCTATGCTATCGATTTGCATGTTGTACACTTGAGTACCCAGACCGTACAATAGAGATATTAATCCAGGGTACCATTGTGATATTACACAATTCTTACCTAACATTAGCCTACTAACTTTCGTTAATTGAGATCCATCTAACAAAAACATTAGCATTTTACACAGCAATATTTCGCACGCTACATGTTGATACATCCATGGTGCGTAATCCGCAAACACCAGTACATTCATCTCCTTAGTATAATCTATGGACAGGTCACCATTTGTTCTGGTTCTAAGTTCGTGTGCAGAAAATAGCCCGTTCAGATCCAAATCTATGAATCCTGATATGGATTTCTGCGTGACTACTATATTATGGACAAACTTGTAAAACGTGTCGTTGTTATCCAATATGTCCTTTCGTATGTGTTTCCAGCTATGCTTGTAACAATATCTAGCCAGAGTCATCGCTGTGAAATTTCCATTAGAAATCGAATTGACCATGCTGCACATTCTATTTATTAACTTAATGTTCTTAGCCATCAATTTGGCGCGACCAAGGTTCGTTACATACGATGTCTCCATATCTATACTAAACACACTATGCACAGTTTTCAATAATTCACCAGTCTCCTTAATCAATTCTAGTATGGGAATACCACCCATCACGAATCCATCGGATTGACAAGTATTGGCTGATTCGCTTTCGTGAGTGTAGAATTTGACCGGATATTTGCACCAATTTACACACGAATGTATTGATATTCGACTAGGGAAAAAGTTCGGTTTAAATATCGTCTTATGGTATGACGCCATCGATTTAGTAACACCCTTCCGAACGTTATCGTGTATAACCACGCTTCTAGTCAAGTATACGATCGAGACTTTCGCTTGGTTCATAGCTGCAGTATTCGATAGTGGAATCCTATTGATAAAACCGGCTCTGGTGTGATCTAAAGGATTTGCAGTTGGTAATGGCATATGGAAATCATTTTTGCCAGCCTTGTATTTGACAGTTCTAGTTCTCAAATTATCGAGACAAAACGCCTCTCTAACGCACATGTTCATTATCCGATAGAAACATCCATTTACCATTTCTGTAACTTGATTGGCGAGCATACTATTCGATATCCAACCCGAAGGTTCTCCTGGGTATATATACCTCACACTGCTAATATTACGATTCAAACTCTTAATTGGGTCTGTATAAAAATTATACCTCAGTTCATCATCCGGTTCCGTATGCGACTTCCGAGTAGATATAGAGCTTGGTTGTACAACTTGTATATTCACTTTGGGTAATATGCGTGTAAATGGGTCTGATTGTTGTTGATTAAGTTCATAGTTATCGAAATGTAATTCGATATCAGATCGTTTATCTACTTTTTTTAGTTTATCTACAAGGACAGGATCTATCGCTATAGTTTCACGTCGATTCAGAGCTTCGCTTCTTCTTCTTAAAACATCTTTTTCATCGGTTCCGATATCGCACTGTATGATTAATGGGATAGATTCTTTATTGCGCATTCCACATGGGTCACTCGTATCACACCGCAGAAACTCATCGATTGGCACATTCGTTATTTTCCTTCTATCCACCCGTCGTGAAACACGTTTAATCCGATCATCCTCAACCCCATCTAAAACCGCATCCTCAACTCTTTTTTCTGTAAACTCAAATTCGTTGTTATCAGAATCATCTATTATGATCGATTCGGCATCACTATTGTTGTAAAAACGTTTGTCTTCATCACTACAGTGATTAACCCGTTTTATAAATTCGCTTAACATATTGGTCATATTGCCCATTGGTCCATCCTCGTCAGAGAAGTCCATCGATTGCTCGTCTTCGTGATAACTAAATTCCATATGGTCTACATCTTCATCATCGCAACAGCGGTTCGGCGATGGTTCGGGAGATTCACGTAAATGCTGATCACCATCGTCAATATCGGTACCACCACCACCATTACTAAGAGAATCGTCCGATGAAGATGAACTGAGCTGTGTACGAGGCGATGATTGATCACGGTTCGGACTTTCAGGCGTTTCACCGATCTGTGAACGAGGTGGTGTTCGGATTGGACTTTCATACGCTTCAACGAGCCGTGCGCAAGGCGATGTTCGATCAGGTCTTGAATCTTGGATCTTGGATCTTGGATCATGTCTTGGAAATTCAAACGCTTCATCCATTGTATTATTGGATTCGTCATCACTGGGATAACTATAGTAGTGTCCACCCTCATAATATCCCCAATCATTACGATCCAGCTCACGATCGTAATTGGAACCGAGGCCTTTGAGATAGATTTCCAAATCTGGGAATCTTCTGTCTTGTTTGGTATAGTCATTCGATTCATCGTCCGCAGAGCTAGCGCATCGATGTTCCGCACCTTCACGCTCTGTTGATTCACTATCGGTCGATTCATCCTCGTAGTCCGGCAATTCTTCACCATCGTCTTCACGAGGCCCTGGGTCCAATACAGTAGGCGTATCGTCGATACCAAGATATGGTGACATAAGCGGTTTCTCACACGATATCGGTTGTAATTGCGACTGTGGTTGCGGTTCGGGTCGATATGCTAATGTAAATGGTAGCGATTCGGAATGAGATCCAAAATTAAATTCTGATCGCACCAATTTATTCTGTCCAAACACATCAGACTGCGGGTTAGATATGTCAGGCTGTGGGGTAGGTGGGGCGGGTTGTAGATCAGGCCGATTTTCAATTGTTCCAACATCATTCGGGCGTCCTTTTTTAACCGCATTCGATTTTTCGGTAACAACATCACAACTATTTTCAGACTCACAACGTTTACGTTTGGATTTTGCCTTTATTTTAGTTCCCGGTTCTGTTTTAGTCCCCGGTTTTGTTTTAGTTCCAGTTTTCTGTTTGTTAATAAGCATTGATAGGTTGTTAAACAAATGTTCATGATCATTTAAATCGTCTAGGTTAAGGATTTTTGTATTTTGCGCGGATCGTGTAGGTCGCATCGGCTGTGCAATTGGTACAGTTTCTTTATACACATCGTGAATCGTCGAGGTTTTGGGTACCTGTGGTGATACACGTTTACATGTTTCGGCTTTCGAAGTAGTTCGGTTGTAACCACAAGTACATTTGTCGGTCGATAGCATGGTGCCTTCCTTACCAGTTCTAAGCAATTCTTCTTGATTCGCAACATAAAAGGTGTTGCAAAATGTTATCGCACGTTGTAGATTAACCGGTCTACGATGTAAGCCCGCATCGTCGTGTGTGCTGTATGTAACGAAATCGTCATCGTATAAAGTAGAATTCGTTGTAGCCACATTAATTATCGATCGTATGATGTGCTGTATCCAATCATTAGGAAGATTGAATATAGTTTCAGTAAACATATCTCCTGGCGAACGTCTAGCTATATTTACAACTAACATCATCGCTATCTCCATACTCATTATCTGTTGCCATTTGCATGCTGCCGAGATGCACGACATGTATGTCACGTTTGTTGGATTGGTTACACCATGCTTACTCATAATCATGCCGGTATGATATTGAGATAAATGATTCGGCGAATGTATGGTTATCGCACGCTCACCATTAATGTCAATATATGAATGTGTAACCCACACGGTATTATTATCTACCCAAGATAAATATATCATTGGAGAGGATGATTTAGATTCGGGTTTTTCGGTACATGATTCGATATTCCCATCATCAAATATATAAATACGCCCACTGTACTCGTGGTGTATTATGCTTAAACATGTTTTGTAATACTTCACCCAATCACCATCGTCTACACTGTCATCATCTATCATTACTGTGTACGGATGTATAGACCGATCGAAAAAAGATTTTTCTGATGCTTTGGGAGCGGTTGTATTCATGGCATTCAAATCCCATACAATATCTGCATACGCATTTTTGACGAAGTCGGTACGATCGAAGTTTGTACTATAGAATTCGCCATCTATATCTTGACCAATGTAAAGCACTCGATCCGCTGCCACATTATTTAATGTGACGATAATATCATCTTTCACTCTTTCGCGTCCTTCACTATATCGTTCATTACTTCTAGGCTTCGGTATATCTGCAACATAACGATCCACCGAAGGTTCTACCATAACCGAGTTGATTATAAGAGACGATGATTGATTTTCATGAGCGACCACACGTTGATATTTCATATCCGATGGATATATTTTCCCAGTAATGATAATGTTAAAGAAGTCTCGCAATATGCACGTGTAGCTTCCGTGCACTAAAGATATTGATTCCATCATATCACCAATTAAGTTAATTCTACAAAGAGTTAACGCTATTAGACACGATAATGGTCCACACATTTGTGTATATCCTTGGTTTATTGGCGATGTGAAAAATATGCTGGACGTTGGTGAGAAAACTCTCTTCACTTCTGCCACATCGATATTCGACAAAGTACTAGAGTATTGTATCACATCATACGATCCATTGGTGAATCTCGCGTGTAACACAACGAAATGTGCATTTTTATGAAAAAACACGATGTGGTCGCGAATATTGTTTTTAATCTGCACTCGTGTATCAGTTTGCATAATGTCGCTATGAACGATAAATTGGGAATGTCCATAGTTAAAGTTCAATATCGCAGCAAACCGACTAACACTATTGGCAGATTGTTGTTGATTTATAGAATCACAAGTTATAGCTTCCGTGATAGCTATATTTCGTGCAAGCCGGTCTGTCGCATCATCGGTTCGCAAGACTAACTGCGTATCCGACGGATGTATTGGGCTTGCCATTTTGATTTCTGTTTATCCCCGATATCTTTTTCCAGTTCGATGCTAGCTCGAGCCTAGTTCCGTAACACACTGTTGAAAAATACACACTCATTATAAAACTAATAATAAGATCGTCACTTGTAGTTCTGGTCTTCTTGCCAGAGTAAGTACGCGACGAGTCATCCATACTAAATGTTTGGGCTTGAAATTTAAATCTTTCCATCAGTAACAGATTTGATGATGTTGTACCACCTAAATGTGCCCATATTTTCACACGCCTGTTGTTACACCGGTTCATAATGTGCCAAACAATTTGCGTTTTATTTTGATCCAGCCGATATCCCGGCATAACGGTATTTTGTGTTGTCAAGGTCATGGGATCCCTGTTGGAAACACCGCCATTCGGAACGCTATAATACAGATACGATCGTTCTTTAATGCTTGGAGCCATACATTTCGATATCATGCTGTAAATACTTTGAGCACAAGCTTGTGACGAGTTATTTTCTAGTATTATGAAGTATTGCGGTTTAACACCTCCATCGACATATTTATCAATGTGATCTATAGCACTCAACACCATCTTACCAATATTGGTTTGAACGTTAACCATATCCTGCACTCTATTGAAAAGTTCCGCCATGTACAACACGATCGGTGTAACATTTCCGTTATGTTCTTCTACTCCAACAGCACATAATCCGTTGCCCGACTGATCCGAGAAGTTGTAGCTCGGATCGATGTATATGTACACATACGACGGTCGATGATTAGTTGTACATTCGTAAGAACATATGTAGTTAATGAAATCTGCCGAAAACTGTTTGACGATTATATCTGTATCGCTACGATAAAACTCGTCTCGAGTGTTAACTAGGTCGGTCATGGTCACGATACCCATTTCGTCCGAGTACATCTTGTTGCTACCTGTTAAAACATCGGATACCAGCTTGTTGGTGAAGTCCAAATTGATGTGTCTGGGTTTTGAAAATATTAGGTCTCTGCAACCACTCTGTTTAATCGCAAACTCCATGTGATCATCGCATCCGCAGAAATAATTAACCATGATGAAATTAATCCCGCTATCTCGTTTAGTGAGTACGGATATGCAATTCAATAACATTTTCTGAGTAGACGCTGTCGGACTGGAGTATATCCCAACCTTACAAGATTCTTTATGCGTCAAGGCCAATATCGAATGGGTGATTCTAGCACTAATCGTTAAGGCTTCGTCTATATAGCATACTTGGGGATCTGGTCCGCGAATTTCGTTCCTGCCATGGGTAGAATCGAATACCGATGTTGTATTCCCTGGGTACACCATAATAAAACTGCAACCACCTTCGTCTCTTTTTATTTTGTATTCAGCCCTTTCCACTAGAGCCCACTTGGCGAGAAACACTGTCACTTCCGAGGACATGCGTTTTGCGTTTCTGAGATCCTTCGATACAAACATGACTTTAATATCCCTGTACGATGCGAGCATTGCTGATATTCCCAATGAAATACAAAATGATTTACCATGTCTACGAGGTATAATTTGCATGTGATGTCTGCGCGTATACATCGCTATGAAATGATCGATGTCATACGTATCCATTCCAATCATGGGTGTGAGAGCCATAACGAAATGTTTGAGTATCCCAGGAGTTGTCGATCTGATATAGTACATCAAATGTTCGTACAGCGAACTCTTTTGAAACGCTTCGAACAATTTCCCATCATCTCTCATTAGATGCTTGGCGATATCTAGAGGTTTTCTATGCTTTTTAATTTCGTTTAAAATATATAGCATATGTCCAACATTCCCTTCGAATACGTTGTTGTCAGACTCCGATGCTTCGTTTTCTTCTACATCCATATCACAATCATCATCGAATGGGTCTCTCATATTTGGTCTCGTCACATATTGCGTACGATACGTGGCACCGATGGCCATATTGGAAGGGTCGTACCAGACCATTGTAGATAGCATGTATTTCTCGTAATGATTCTTGATTGCGGTAATGCACGTATCTACGTACGACATATATCCCCACATTAAATCGTTAGCACATTGTCCTCCATCTGAATTTCTAATGAACGGGATGCCATAAGTTCCCCGAGGTGTAGTCAAGTACCGCATATTTGCAAAAGTACGTGACGTTTTTTTAAACCAACAACAAATATATTTCCCAAAGATAAGTAATTTTATTTCTTCTAAAACAATGTATAGACTTACATATATAAAAAACATATCGATCATCACATGTACGAAGGGTTGAATTTATCGTCCGATCCAAGATGAGTGGTGTTCACAGTAGCTTTAATTTCCACGACAGCATACAAATCGGCACCACTGTCTTTGGCTTTAACAAAAACGCCGTCCGGCGACGATAAAATTCTCAGTTTGACAAGTTCATGCGAATCCTGTTTTAGTGTGTGTATTAACTCTCTGTCTACAACAATATCTGAATGATACGCGAGGAGTTTAAATGTGACAAAGTACGTATCATCGTTCGTCACCATAAACTGTCCTTTGTTGAGAAGTTTGAATTTGTTGTTGATGAGAAAATACTTGACTTGAGATAGTAAGTTTTTGTCAGATATAACCTTCCCTTCCTTCGCTAGGTCCGAATCTATTGTGGTTGTAAAATCGTCGAACGAAGCTTCACATTTTTTCATATATTCCAGAGATATAAGTTCGTTTGGCGGAGAATCACGGATGCTATCCAATACCGCAAAGCCCTTTTTTATCATCAGTTTGTTGTTAGTACCAATATTCCTGAGTGACGAGGCGGTGAGTTCGAATGGATAAAATATTACTTGACCGGAACGTTTTTGTTGAACAGTTCGCTCATAAGGTTTAACATTTCTATATCTATGTCTACCCATTCTCATATAAAAACGTCGTCTAAGTGCATTGATGTTGAAATTTTCCATTATTTATCTCAAAGCACATATATGATATTTGCATCAAAAAAGTGAATATCACCGATTGACGAAAATGAATAATCTAAAGTTATTCAATGGCTTTACCGGACCGCAATATACGCGAGTTCCGTCATATGCGGATTCGGACATCGATAGGTTCGACTACAACAATCCCATGTTAAAAATTCAAGGGTTGCCCAAACAGTTGTACGTGGAAGCGAGAACACACGATAAAATTACGCTGGATGACTTCGCGCCCTACTTAACGTACTTGGTTGGTCACTGTTACCTATACCACACAGCTAGATCTCTATCGCAAGATCCACTAGGTTGCGCGTTCGCTATTTCACACACCGAACTAAAACCTGAGACCGTACACGATTTCAAGTGGATGGTGAAAGTGGATACCACTCCTCCAGCAACAATCACTGTGCCAGGAGCGGACACCCCTGCAGTTTCATCCGCTATGATTGCGTTTACAGCAAGTTGGCCCGAAATGGCACTAACCATAGGAACAGAAATTGATACACAGTTGTATAAGTATTACAACGACATACTTAAACAGATGGCCCATATGCGTACCCCGGATAGAATTTACGACCACATGGAAACAGCATTGGATGCTAAGATTGATTACAACCAAGTGCAGTACCTACGGATGATAGAGAAGTTTCTACAGATGTGTAACGCCAGCGCACATTCTTCGACCATATCCCTCATTAGCGGAGGATTGATTCAGGCCACGGAGACCTTGTACAATTCGTCTCCGGATATAAGTACTCTACCCACAACTTGCGGGACTAGGCACAATTACAATAATGCCGACTACTCCCGCGAGCTAACCTTGAATTACCAGAGAAATACATTTGGTATGAATAAGGTTGGTACCAACATGGGGCCTGTAGCATGGGTTAGACACGCACTAAACGTTTTCGAGAGGAACACGTGTATGACACTGACACCACACAGACGACCCCATGTGATGTCCGAAGGTACGCGATACGATATAGACGGAGTTATCGTGTGCACCAAAGAAATCATTGACGTGATATCCAACAGTTCCAGCATCGAAAGTCATCGCGGCACACTTGTTCAACATCGAGGAGAAACTCAGTTCTCCAGTGACGATCTAACCCCTATGAATAACATGGCTTCAGCCACCTCTCTTAAGCGAAGTGGTGCAGGGTACGATTTTAAACCCGAGGAGCACATGAACATCAAGGAGACCACTGGGGATGCAGACAACTTCTTATTCCTAATGCATAAGAAGAATCGGTACCTATTATCAGAAGTCCATATTGGACCGACCAAGGTTGTCGAGAATATGAAGAATGCCAAACTGGTACACAACGCTTGGTATGACGAGTTTGTGCCCACCGGTCTCATATTCAAAGACTGTTATCAGCTGAACGGTATCAGTGCATACCACGTGCCTCAGGAGACCGTATATTACGATATGGGTCTAAATATTCGCCACACGTTATCCGTGTCTCACGCGGCCGATTTCGTGCACTACGTGATGACTGGATACGCCGCTTTAAATAACAAGCCCGGCGTCCCTTGCGACATGGTACCATTTCCACATAAATCTTGGAAACAACACACTAGAGGCAATTTCCCAATTTATTTGTGGAATGTCATAGTAAACAGTGGGGGTGCAACTACAACATTTCCGTTTGGACATCTAGCATCAGCACCCGTGCTTAGACGGGGCACCAATGCCCACAAGGTGTATTACCACAACGATTACATGATCGATAACTACTACATGAATTCATCAATTTTTCTATCCAATGCGCGCATATTGTACAACACAGGAACCGCTTTGCTGGGAATATCGAGTCTAACATTCCTGGCGGTCAACACCCGGTTAATTAATCAATTCATGATGCGAAGACTTACACCTACGGCTGGTTGGTGCGGAGAATTCGGTAGAGAGTTTAAAAATAGTCCAAAACATTTTGTTATCAAAATGAAAACAGCCTTGATGTCGATGATAAAGGGGATCGATGCTGAGCGCGCCGAGTTGTTCATTTGGTTAACCATAGGACTAGAAAATAACGCCAGTAATTTACTACAATTATTGGCTTCTGGAATCAACCCTGGAATCGGTGTGAATTACTTCAAACGCCGTTACGTCGAAACGCACGGTATGGTGATCGCTCAACCAAATTCCCTGAATATAATCCAGGCCATGCACACAGCACACAAACAGACATATGCAAACGGTGCCAAAGTCGATAAGATCATATATTCAGGGAAGTCGACATTCGCCCCGAATTCGCTCGGAACACCGTCCATCAGATCGTCATCCGCCTACAAGGTCATGACTCACGGACACGACGCGTCGATGGTATTCAACCCTAACGATTCAAACCACATCGACATAATGAACGACGTATATAGTGGTAACGATAGTACCTACCAGATGAGTAAAATGTTTTTCCCTGTGCTAGTGAACCCTATGCAGGAAAGTTACATTTTAGAAAGAGGGACAAGTCCGCTAGGCAGATCTCCTCTACAGTTTGACTCGCAACAGAGTTTTGATGATGGTTTTTTCAACCACGCAGTGAATGACTGTCTGAACCCCGAATGTTTCACAACAAATCTAATGTGTGATAACATGCGATTTAACGCCAACATTTTAGGTTACGGGCCCGATATGTTCAAGAAAGATGGTGGCTTATTTTATCCGTACTGTAATTTCGTACCAGAACGGGCTACGATAATGCGGGAAGTTAAAACACACAACAAGAATGTCGAGTATGCTGGCGGGAACAATAACGGTTATTATCCAGGGAAATACCCCAAAGGTTGTACGCTCAATTCGTGGTCACCAATCAGATCTGACGCCATCGCATGCGCTTCTGCCAGAAAATGTGCAACGGACACTCAGCTTTTCACATCTAATCATAATATTAATAACAGTAATGCGATCCTTCACTCAGCAACTGACAATTTAGGTCTGTGTTTTGCCTATACTGGATCTACAATACTTCGAGGCTTGGAAGCTAATACAAAGGGCGATTTTTAATCACACCAGACCATCGATTGTGTATATTATTTCTTGAACAATTATGGAGCTTTTTAATACATCTTACGCTAGCGGATCATTCGTATCGTCGCAAATTGAATTTCACAAGTTCGACAACAGCAACATATCACCCATGGTGAATGCTGACGCGATGACATTCGATAATACAAGCTGCAAATATGAGGATCTTTTCATCACTGCACCAAAGGATGCGACTATCTCTTCTGACGAGTTGTGTCAACTTAGCGTTGACAATTTAAATGCTGGAAAGTCGTATTGGCGAATGGGTGACCATATCTTAAAAGGACATAGTGTTAGACTAGATACGAGAACGCAAGTTGTCATCCAGCACAGTGGAGTGGAAGTGTTGCGTGTCGGAAGTATCGGTCACATAATACCTCCATGCCCAAAACTACAAATGGAGGGTAATAAATGGGAGAGCCCTAAGTGGTATTTTAAAATATCACAGGCAGATGACGATATGTACTCATTACCCTTAGTCGTGTCCCAAGTTGAAGTGATGAACATGAAAGACGATAGTGATATGTTACACCGCGCAATGACCGACTACGTGAATAAGCATGGCGCCAAGAAGTATGACTCATTAAACAAGAGTGCATTCAATAAAACATTTGCGAACGTACCGCTCAAGTCTCGTTTTGCCAAAGTTTTAACTCATTGGCATTTCGAACAGATCGCTGTCATAGATCGTATTCCACAGAGGAATAAGTTTAAGATTCTATCAAGAGTGTCTCCCCAAACGGCGTACTTGGATAAGGCTATGTGTGTCAATCCCGGAGAGAGAATGATGATACTGTGGTTGTAACATTTTGTTCGTATAATGTAAAGTATTATGTGTGCTGTTATATATTTCGTCTTTTTCCCCGAACGATCGTATCATTTGATCACATTGTTACATTGACCATGTTTGTAATATTATTGTTTTATATTATTTATAAACATATGCGTATTGCGATTATTTTATTAAATCTGTACTACCCCAAATATACCAGTATTTCTTAGTTTTGATATCAACATGGCTAACAATTCGATCAAGGTTGACGTTACCGAAGAATTTATCAGGGCGGTAAATCCATCGATAACCCAAGATTATGGGTGCAAATTAACGTACGATGATGACGGTAAAATGATGATTCTGAATACCATCACACCAAGTAATCGACAATTCTCATGGTCAATCGAGGATTTGTACAAGAGTACTCCGAATATCATACATGCTACAGATCCATTTATTTACGAATCAGGACTGGTTACGAAGTATCTCATGGAAATCCTTGATAAATGTAGAATATTGAATGATCACATGCCAGTAGCAGCCTGTGTGGGAGAGAGTCAATGTTAATTATTTGTATATTATTTATAAATGTGAAACAGTTCTGGTACCAATGGTATTATAGGACTTTTACAAGTGTTCAATACAAGTCTTCCAATCAAGATGAAGTGTCACAGACTGCTAGGCTTGGCGTGCACGTCGATACTCGTTTCGATATCGGCACTAGTGTTCATTTTAAATATGTTCACGGAAGTATACAACACTCAATTGATTTTCACCACGACTGAACACAAGTGGTTCCCTTGTCGCGGAGCAAACATCGTTATAAATTGTGCGCCTAACAAGGATTACCAATTGTTCAAAAAGGACGAGAGTACAAGCGTTAGAGTCGGTTGGGCGTTGATGATATCAACATTGGCTAGCGCAATAACATTCCTGATTCGATACACTTGCTTGTGGAAGAAGATTGAAGACTGGGTGACAAGTGACGAGAATGGCATAGATTATACCAGATGGGTAAATTTAGCAATAAACCAGAGCGTCAAGTACGCGTTCATGTGTCACATGATTGGATCTATGGGTGTAAACGACTGGGTTTCAAACATTTGCATAATGGCGCTAGTTAGATTGTACCCGATATTCGTCAACAACCAAAACCGTCTAGGAAACCGAATTTTGCTAGTATTGACACAGTTGGGAGTATGGGGTGTTCCAATATGTAAACTAGCAACTTCGTACACTTGGGTGAACATGGGAGGCATCCCCATAACCGTGAGAGCCATCATTGGAGTCACTTCGTGCCACATATTTTCCATAGATTTAATCCAGGCTTTTCAGATTAACAAGTATAATCGTGTGGGAACTCACATTGCATACGACGTGTCTCATACATTTTTTGAATTTGGCGTAGTGTTTGCATATTGGTTCGCTCTGTTTAAAATATAATGTTGTACATTTATAACCAATCTTCTTGTGTATCTTAAAGTAAACACCAGTCTTGTAATATTTAGGGATAAGACATTTTTATTAATGATATCATTGTATAGTATAACATGCATTAAATAAAAAATCATTGAAATCGTATGATATTACCATTGTTTCTGTATATCACAACATAATAACCATCATTGATACTCTTAGTGATGAACAGTTTAGAGAGTTCGTCTTTGGCATACATGTTTGGAACTCCAACGATGTTTGCAAAGTCGACAGACATTATTGGAAAGAAGTCTAATTCCACAGGTCTAACACCCTGAATTTTGCCAGAGGTCATGTATGTAAGAATCATACATAATATACAACAGTCGTGACTAGCGCGATCATCCGCTCGATCATTATCGCGCACTTCCTGATTGGTATTATCACGTTTAGGTTCACGTTTAATATCACCCGCAAGCAGATCTACGTAATCGAGAAAGTGCTGTTTGCTCATATCGTCATGTATGCTTCCATTATACAAGCCGGGAGCTTGTGCTATACACATGTATGGTAACGGGTCCAAGTCTGTACCGACTCCCTTCTGTTGAAAATAGCAGTTGTGCTTTGTACACGGCGATGTGAGGTGAATAATCCAGCCTTCTGGTAATTGAATGTTGAATAGATTCCCCAGATACGTAATTCTTTCAACTAGTCTTCGTTGTTCCGGAATCATCGCTCTAATGCACTGTTCTTTGGTATATAGAGGTGGTGGTAGAGTTTGATCATTATTGACTGCGAGTCCAATATCCATCGTAAATTGATTTATAAATTCTTTCGTCGCACAAGCAGGTGGCGCTATGTCCACACCAAAATAAGGATTAGCCCTTTGCTTGGCTTCGATTTCTTCCAAAGCCTGCTTAAAGTATGATATCGATTCATTAAGGTCCACATACGACGATCCCGACATACTCGAAATAACCGTGGTGGTAACGTCTGGTGTGATACCCAACAGTTCCGAGTTTTCCACAACTATCGCATGATTACACGTGGCTGCATTATACATATCTACAGCATTTAGCAAATCTGTAGTCTGATTCCCATCTAACAACATTTCGTCGTTTATATCCACATCCATATCACAAGACATTTTGTTTGGTTTCTATCAATTATATTTTGGTCACAAAGTATAATACAATACATACATAATATACATCAACAGAGTTCAAAGCAATGGTGTCTAATAACAGTAATCAGTAAATTCATAGTAGTCCCAGGTTTTAAAAATCAAACGCGTTCGCTGATATTGAATCTCCTGGAAATCTCCGCTTTTGGAAACAGCTTGTCGTACGCAGCCTGAAAGTTATCTGCGGCATGCTGTATTGCGATGTCACACTCCCCAATGGATGCATCCACATTCGTGTTCTGGAACTGTCTAAATCCAAGTCCATAAGATGACGATGGTTGAGACCTGATCATCTGACGATTCGTTCCAGCATCTACGGCATCCATATCCATATCATCGATGGGTAGAGCGGCGCTTTGTTGAATCATCTGAGGTTGTTGTTGTGGGAGTTGTTGTTGAAGCATCTGAGGCTGCTGTTGTTGTGGGAGTTGTTGTTGAAGCATCTGAGGCTGCTGTTGTTGTGGGAGTTGTTGTTGAAGCATCTGAGACTGCTGTTGTTGTGGTAGTTGCTGCTGAAGCATCTGAGGTTGTTGCTGTTGTTGATGCTGTTGTTGTTGTGGGAGTTTCTGCTGAAGCATCTGAGGTTGCTGTTGTTGTTGTGGAAGTTGCTGCTGAAGTATCTGAGCCTGCTGTTGTGGGAGTTGCTGCTGAACCATCTGAGACTGCTGTTGTGGGAGTTGATGCTGAAGCATCTGAGGTCGGCGCTGAGCGTTCTGTGGACGGGTCGGAGGTCGTTGCTGCACAACCTGAGGGTTCTGTTGGACGGTTTGAGACTGCTGTTGCATGAGTTGAGAATTTTGATGATCGGGTTGAGAGTTCTGCTGCATATTATGAGGACTCTGCTGCATGCCTTGATTACTCTGCTGAATGCCCTGATTACTCTGCTGAATCTGTTGTGATTCCATCTGACCAGGTTGGGTTTGCATAATTGACCGGGAGTCTCGCATCGGTTGAGACTCGATGTCCCGATCGATCTGAGATGGTCCCATCTGATAGGGGCGTTCCATCGGTTGTTGTCGCATTCGCATTTGTGGTTGCATCTGAGGTAAACGATCTTCGTACTGATCGATATACATATCATCAATATGACCCATTCGGCTTACCGGACGCCTATCCATGTAGGATCTAGGGTATCTAGACTGCAAAAATGCAGCTCTACGGTTATCTTCTGGTAGATCTATAGGTCTAAAGTGGGTTTGCTGAAATTGGGTAGTTCCGGCGGGAACATATTCTTCTGCATAATACCTGGGTTGATTGTACTCTCTACGAATCATTTTGGCATGTGGGTAATCCAAGTCATAGTCCGCCGATCGTTTGTTAGATCGGATACGATCGTACCCGATTTGTTGAGGCCTAGGTATCGGGTCGTAGAATTCTGGATGGGGTAATTCTTGCGACATGTAATCGCGATAGTCTACACGCCCAACATCCTCGTATTGAGGGGATAATACTTTTGTGAGCATAGCGTCTGGTCTGCGAAATGCCATGGTTGTAATAAGTTCGGGTTCGGGTTCAATGTTAGAATCAGCTGATGCTGTTAGGTACTTTGGTTGTAATATGGGTTGACCGTACTCAGTGCTATGAATTCGATTCAAAGATAATTTTTCCTGGCGAAAGGGATATCTTAAATAATCCAAAATATATACAGAAATATAATGGCTGTACGCAACACTGTTAGTTCCATTATACATGGGTTCGTGCGAAATGTTATTAGGTTTTGGTATGAATTCGATCTCTGTACCCATTCTTGCCGGAACATTCACTAACGCTAGGTGATCAACTGTACACATCTCAGTATTATGCGATAGACTAACGCTGCTGAATATATTTTTGAATAAATCATCGAACGATGTTTTAGATTTCTTTCTTTTGTAAAGTTTGTGCATTTTCTGTATAGCTTGCAAAAATGCCACTCTGTTGATTACGAATTCGACGCATATTCCCGCCGAGGTATTCGTTACTTTATAAATCTCCCCCACTCTATCAAGCTCAGCATCGTGATCCACGGTAATAGGTATCTTATTGCTCTGCATATAGAAGGTTAGTTGTTTGGCCATGTCATCATCGATGTGATATTTGCCGGGAGGGTTTGGGCACACATCTTCTTTGTGAGGACATTCGTCCCGACACCGTTTGTAAACATATGCTCTACAGTACAAGACTTTAACAATCTTATGCTTGTTCATGATTGAAGCGTTTCACTTATTATATCGTGCATTTTCTACACAAATATATAACTAATAACTGAATAATTTGTTTGATGATACATGTTTTTTAATTTGAGTATAGCGACACAATAAGATACACACATATGATAGGTTCATTTCGAATATATAAGCAAACGTTCAAATTGTATACAATGCATAAAAGAACCACACACCACAGACTGCTCCCAAGAGAGAAAAGTGATGGTCGCTAGCATATGTGTTTCTACTATCAGAATCCAGTTCCTCGTACATTGTTTTTTTGTCCATAATTCCAGTAGCGAGAGTGCTAAAGAAGGTCGATGCTGCAAACAAGATCCACATTGACACCAGGGGATGTTTGGCTATAACGATAGTTTGTATACTGATGATTGTGATTACAGACATACCAATTAGACACATTCCGAATATCGCCAGTACGGTGGCGAACATACAGGTACTGAGGTCTTTCAATCTAAAGCTTGGGCTAGTCAGAGCATAGTCCACTGGTAATTTAATCATTCCGAGCGTGAAGAATGTTAGACCGGATGCGATGGTTGGATGTGTTGCGAGAATTGTGGGCGCGGAGTCTTCGTGTGGCAGGTAGATTGCCGTGAGTAGAATTACTGTATTCATGAACATGGATACAACATGTAGTAGAGCGCCTCCAGAGATGGTGTCTAGGAACGATTTGTCGAATAGCGACTGTGTATACTCGGCGGAAGACTTCGTGATAGTATTGTTGGTATACAACACATCGAGCATCTTGAATACGTCTGTGTTCCTAAACTCGTCATCATCGCGACGAATCAGTGGAAAGATGGCAAACATGGCTGTATATACAGCATACCAGCACGCTATTATGGCAAAACACACGAACGTATCAGTTTTATAGGTGGTGTCATTTTTAGCAAGGGATGGTAGGATAATTTGGGCTGCCGAATACAAGGATGTAGCTAATCCTACGAATCTCCATACTCCGGCAATCAAGCTGTAAGGAAGTTTATATAACATGTTTAGAATGACTCCAGCCGCGTAGTTCATGAACATCACTGGTAGTATGAGACCGGTGATCCATTGTATCGAGATTGGTGATCCCCACGGGTAGTGTGTGCTGGTGTACACAATCCAAGGCGTCAAAACTAGGTTTCCCATGACTATGCGGACCATGTATCGCCTCATCTCCCACATATATCCGTACCCGGTGTTATCTGGGACGAAAACTTTAAGTCCAGCGGCAAACGATACAATTGAGCATACGATCAGGGCTATCGCTTGGGGTTTGTTGGCCGTCGATAACATGGTGACATTCTGGATGGTAATCATGGATGGCACTATGGCAAAAAGGCATATTACTCGCAACCATGATGCTAAAATTCGACTAGATGAACCCTTGGTGCAGGTCTTGGGTGAGATCTGATCAAATTGGTTCTCCACATCCAGCTTTACGGTACTATCTGCATTGACGTATCGAATCTTGTTAATGCACATGATGTAGCTTTTGATGCAATCTACCAAGAACTGCTGAATCTTCATACCAAGAGTAAGGTTTGCTTGTGTTATTTTTTAATATACGATTCAAGTATATATAGTTATACGGTATTAAATGTGCAACACATTCGATATTTGTTCGTACTCAATCTAATCACAGTGACTAATATCTCGAACTCGTTCAATCTTTATGAATACAATAGCTGTGGAGGTTGCCCTCCGTGCCGCTCTAATAATATATATATATATTATATACCGGCAATGTGGTCCTCCACAGTAAACTGGAGGGTAGCTCATTTTGTAGTCTACCACCGTTAAATTGAATAAAATATTTAGTGTATAACTCGTTTAATAGAGGTCTATACATGTCATTTACATTTGTTGTCTCACTTTTGTGAAACTAGTTTTCTAACAACACTTCTATGATATCATATGTAACAACTGATATTAACATGGCGTATACAACAGCGTACATGCAAACAACATACAATCGATTGATAACAATTATTTTCTCAGATGCAAATATTCTGCTGTAGTTCATGATCGATACGAATGTTCCCAGTATATTTGGCAAAAACATGGGCCAGGTCGTTACGAATAAGATTCTTTTAAACAGGATTACATACGCAAACATCACATCTGATGCTACACAAACGAACATGGCGGCAACCGCCGATACTAACGGCACGATGGTGATAACCGTAGCGTTCTCACACTTTGGAATGATACAGTTGTACAGTGCATATAAGGCTCCCACAAGTACTAGCGACCCCAACCCCATGATTCCATCCATGATCGACACTTGTGGATCAACGGTGTTCCCTTGAAGTAATTTATTATGTATCGGAGCAACAACGTTCCAAGCTTGACTTCGTACTGTAACGAGACCCATGAACGCGCACAGTGCGACGATACCGGCTACTGGCAGCCAAATGATGGCGCGTCTGGCATCACTCGATGTTATCTCGATGTGGGGTTTTTGTAAGGCCAGCAGTTCTTCGCTAATGTCCTTTCTCCGCTCCTTGAGTTCCTCTACACTCAGTCCATCGTCTTGCGAGTCGATATTATAACCCCCAGCGAACGAATAGCACACAGTGGCTATCAGTATAGTCGGCAACTGTCCCGCAACAAATACTGCTGGATTGAATATGTTGTACGGAATCCTCTTGTATCTCGCGAACGAAGCTATTTCTATGATGGTTTGGAATACACCGTGTGTTATCATTGCAAAAAATGCCCATTTTGTAACATTCACATTTTGCAATCGCGATAGATTAGTTACGATGGCTCCCGACTTGAAACTCATTATTGCTAGTGGAAATACGTATGCGAAACACATCGCAGGCCCCATGACTGTTTCTATACCAAACGCGTGATATATGTACCAGGGCATAGCTAGAAATAATCCAATGATGAGAGTGTAACCGTTCCGATGCGCGTTTCGCAACAGACTCATATCTGTATATCGTTTGAAATTATACTGTCGTTCGTACGCCACTCCTAGTCCAAATGCGTAACACAATATTATCGTGGCACCTTGGTTGACGAACGGGTTTAGAACACTCAATGGTCTGCTCGAGGATATACACACGACAAATGGGAACATCGTTAAGTAGCTCAGCGTGTATAAACTGAGGGCTGACACTGGTACATATTTGTCAACCGTTGGCCACAATATTCTTTTGTCATCATCGCTCTTTGGGAACATCTCCTTCACAACTTTTACATCGGCTGACCCCATATTGACGTCGGTTTCACACGTGCCATTACAACATGTATCACCATCCTTTAAATACTGTCTTTTTTCAATATAAGGAACACCTTTCCGGTTTAATATGAATTCTCGCGGCACATCGTTTAACATTTCAATTTGCATATCGGCAGGTAACATGGCTTCAAATTCTAATTTGGTCATCGCTCGCTTCGTAAATACGTATCCTTCTACAATCGGCGGTTTGTTAACTGCGTACCTCACATATTCGACATCTGGGAGGAGTAGCATGTGTGTGACATTATTCGAGTAGAATGATATCGTGAACGACCAATGGTAACTCATTTTGATCACATGTATTTTATAAACGAGTCACAAATTGGCCAAAATCCTCAATATGCTCGAGTTTTTCACTGGTTATGATCTACCAGTCAGTTTAAAAAGCTAACCTCCGGAGGACAGTACACTGCGGTATATAATATATATATATTATTAGAGAGGCACGGAGGGCAACTCCGCAGCTAGTGTTCCTTAAAAATCGAACGAGTTCGAGAAAGACAAATTATACCATTGAGTTGAAGTTTTTTTTGCATTTAATGACATTATTGATAGCATACAGTGCTTATATACTTGTTACAATAAATCAATGAATATAATAAACGACATGTTATAACAATGTATACAATACTAGTCTAACAGTTTATACATACATATACTCTCCAACTAACACAATTGCATTACAAAACACAATTTGTGTTGTGAACTAGCTGAGTTGCTACACTAGCGATCAATAATCCAATAACCACAGCGACGACCATGTTTTGGAACCACAAGTTTCGTTGCGATATCGATTGTGTTGTATATGTGATAGATGTAAGCATCATAGTGTAACCGATGACTCCAGCTGCTGCAGTTGCGGTCACAACCCACGATGGGATGAAAAATTGTAGTGTGACGATACAAAATGTTCCGTACGCGAAACACGCTAATGCTACGAAATAGAATAGTCCCATTAGAACATATTTGATTTTACCAGGCTCCTTTACAACTTTCTTCTTTGTCAAAGTGTCTAAGTCGTCCTCTGCATTATAATCATAATAAACGAGTCCCGCCATAACCATCAGTCCTCCTATGGTCACACCAACAACTCCGTCTACCGAGGATAATAAAGTTAAACACATCGTTCCACACCCAATCCAATTCTTCATTTCAATCAGTCTCAATTGGATAGATAACATGAGCGAGAAGATGATATAGGGTATTGCTGGAAACACGTGTATGTACACATGATCTATGGTTTTTCGGTCGTTCGCGAAAACGACTGACCCGGTGTTTAATGGTTCGTGAAGTTTGGATAACGGTGTGTTACCGTCAGCATCCACAACAAATTTCTTGTCCACGAGATCGCTACTTCCAACAATGTTAGCCATAACCATCATCACGATTATGAACACTATGTATATACCAAACACAATAGCCGGTGCGTTGCGAAATGTTCCCGATAGTCCGATATTAAGGCTGCACGAGGCGTTTACGATACCAAATGAAGATCCGAGTATACACAATGCTATGTATGCGGGCTTTAAAACTGGCACCGATTCGAGGTGTTTCACACAAGCCAGGATAGCTCCACCTTTAAATGATGCGATTGCTAGCGGGATGAGATATAAGTAACAGTACCATCGAAACCGATATATTGAAACAATGACCACGGGATCGTTGCGCCAACAGCCAGGGAAGCTTGGGTCATGAGTGCACTCATATCTGCCAGAATCATCCCATCATTCGAATCCAATCCTCCAATTTTAGGTATACTAATTCCCAACATCATGCCGCACGCAAGAACTCCTACACTAACATCGTATAGTAAACTGTTGTACAAAGATAATGGTCTACTCGCCGATAGTACTACGAATATCGGGAATAACGCCATACATAACGCTATAGATATGCGTACGGTTAAACCTGTACTAAAGTCATCGATACAATCGTGTTTGATTTCATTGCATTTCTCCTCAACTTTGGTAGGCTTGTCCGCCAAACCATTAATTATGTTTATGGCCTTGGTGAGATCTACCATATCTTTCTCAGTGGGCGGTTCTGCATCCACGTCTAAATTTACGGACGAAAGCTTGATGGATTCTGCATCCAGTCCATAATCTACATTAGACATTCCTACGATTGTTTCCCCAACACCCATGATGTATGTATATGGTTTTAAAAAAACCAGTTCTTCGACTATAATATAATAAAAATGTATATAGATCTAATTCATTTTAATATGTGGAAATAACAATTTAAGGCAGTAACGACAAATATATCACATTATAAAAAATACAAGCATATGCGTAGACATGAAGTTTTTAGTACTTTTACAAGACATCAATGTTCTCAACATTAAATCAACAACAGAAATATATCAATCCTTTAGACTTTCGCAAAAAAAGAAGTCATTTTTTTCATTCCCACCGAATGATCCTTTTTGCTGCTCCGTTTATTCACCGGTTTAGACTTCGACTTAACTGTTTTTTTCTTAAAATCGTCATCTATGTCCGTGACGATTCCACTGTCTTCACCTTCCCACTCCATAACGATAGTGCTTTGGTCAGACTTCTTCGACTTCTTTGATTTTGCGGATTTCGGCTTCTTAGACGCACGTTCTAAAGGATCTATGTCACAATCGTCCAGTCGCGTTCTCTTTTTACCGCACTTGTTTCGTTTAGGAACGATTCCTATGGTCGGTTCCGCGCTAATTCGTACACCATCGACCACGGTTGTCGGCTTATGATCTATGATGTTAACAGCATTGTCCATCTTCGTCCATGCCGTAATATCACGAATCGTCCTTGTGGTGGACTTAGTAATCTTTTTGGGATGACACAACTCACCGACTGCACTAATTCGATCTCCGGAGTCGAAGAAGTCGTTCATAAATGTCAATTTAGTTGCGCGTTTGGTGACAACTTGATCATCGGTTTCTTGTTCGCATTCTTCCTCGATCACCGTTGGTTGTTTGCTCTTCTTATTACCAATGATGGTCAGCATGCTATCTATCGATTTCGACACGATGGCGACATCTTTGGGTAATCTACGAGCATGATTCGCTGCGCGTATTTGTGCCGAATTATACGTAGAATTTCGCGGTTTTTGAGCCAAGTTAACGATCGATAGTGGCGGTACGACATACCGGTTTGATGGCTCGCATCTTTCGGGGATCGTGAATTTGGCGTCTGGTCTATATACACCTCGAATTAGATCTTCGAATTTGGCTCCGGTGGCAACATCCCAACATGTACATAACTGTAACATTTCTTGCATCACATCGTACATGATTTTTGTCGTGTGTAACTTATACCGACCGTTATTCTTTGTTTCGAACTGTGTCACGGAGGCTAACGACCATTCGTCACCCGGATTGATGGGTGTGATGAATAATTCTCTGATCTTAACTTTCGTACTTTGTACGACCGGATCGTGTTCGTCGCACAATCTTTCGATCATCTTGGCCGACTTACTAGTGGTACCCAACTTGGATCTATCGTACGACGTGGTCTTACTGATACTGTGTAACGACAACGAATTCGACCCCACATTCCGACCATCTGCCATATCTAAGATTGGCGATAATACATTTTCACCAATGTAATGGTATATATCTCCAACACAAGCGTTGATGTCTGAGTGCATCACGGCTAAGTCCATAACTTTGGCCATAATTTGTTGCTGTAAGGGCATGACGGCACGCGTCTTCACTACAGACAGTCCTTTCGACAATAGGGCGTTGTCCTTTAGTGGAATCATGCCCGCATACCCCTTTTGTCGATATTGTAAAAACGGCACCATGACTTTTTCCAGTTCTAAACCGGCTACACACGTGTTGATTGCTGTCAATTTTTTTATCATATACTTCGACATTATCGCTGTAATGATGAATGCAGATCGATACTTGGGATTATCCTTCATAGGTTTACTTTCTAAATCCTCGAGGATCTGTGCAGTCGCAGTTTCGTCGACTGCGAAATCTTCAGACTTGAAAAAGTCGCAAATATCTCCCGCAGTCCATAGTGCCATTTGCGATATGGGTACACGGAATCTGAGGAACGTGGAATCAGTGTCGCCGTACTGAATTGCCACTTTATTAGCACCGTAATTGTCCAGCAAACAATTGTTGATATTCGTAATACATTCTCTAGCTTTGGATGTTACGGCGGGCATGAAAATGTATGTATCTAACATCATCCCTAATATGCCGTACCGGCTGTTAATCTTCCGTTTCAGCGTGTCGCAAATTCTCGTCAAGCGATCCACTTCTTCTTTTGTGTTGGCCGATTTAATCATCTTTTTGGCGCGCATTCTGAAATTGATATCCGACTGGTACTCAACGATAGAAGGGCCTATGGCGCCAGTGCAACTTTTCAACGTGAATACGTAAAATAGGTTAACATATTCAATCATCTCTGGCCCAAGTTCCAGATATTGCTTATATGAAACGCCGTCATCGTCTCGCTTGGTGTTCGTAGCCCCGAAATCACGACCTTCCACCAACTGTGGGTTTTTGAGGATTTCTTTCAGAGAAGTGTGTCCTTGTTTGCAGATGTTTAATTCCACCATAATGTGCGGATATTGGCTTGCTATATCTAGCACGGACACAGCTTCGTCTAGAATAATTCCTTTAAGGTCGGGCTCGCCAATAAATGCGCCGGCGTATGGAATCTGTTTACCCGATATGGTATACTCCAATTCGGACATACTTTCTTTGATTGCGCTCATAACGCCATCGATGTCAGCTTGGGTCAAAAATTTGGTATTGAAGTAACCCAAACATCCCGAATCGTTGCCAAATTGAGCTTCTTTTGCTGCTCGCACAAATTCATCCGTGAAGTATTTTCCGTCTCGAGTCAAACGATCTTGAATGTACACTAACACGATTGACACATCTGAGTATGTTTTGTAATTGTCATAGTAACTTTTCCAGAGGCCAGCGACACACGTGTATTTCGAGAAATGCTTGATTGTCGATACAGCAAATCTGAGGAACTCGTCCAACACTTTGCGAGCCGCATCGACTTTCTTAGATCTCGTGAAGTACACGGAGAAGCGATTCCGTATAGCTTCGAATGGAGACAAGTCTATCGGATTCAAATGAATTGCCGGCATTAGCATATCCATAAAATCGATGGTGTTGAGCTCCTTCTTGTCGTAATTTGCGAGGGCTTCGATGATGGATTTATTGTTTCCGAACGCTTTCACGGCTTTTCTGTATGAGTACGCTCCACAATGATATTCTCTAATGACTTGCAGAGCAGAATCCGTTTTAACACAATTTATATCAAATGCGTTCCCAAAGTAATGCAGCAAGTCCTTAAATGTGTTCATTGTAGAAATGTTCATGCTCCAATAAACACCCTTGTCAACAAATCCGTGCCGTCGATTCGTCATGGCGTGCGACACTTTATGAGGCGCGGTAGCTCTGCCGCTCGCATTCACTTCGGCTGCAACACCTACAGCTCGCTCTGTAGTGTCGTGATACCCTATACACTTAAAATGTTCTCTAAGAAATAGCTCTGCAGTTAGATCGCAATCTATGATGTTGTACTTCGCCAACAATGGATCCTTAACCATGTGCATTTTCCACATGTCGCTATACTTCACATCAGCTTTGCGTTTGTTGAGGTATTCGTTGGCAGCATCGTCTAACTTGGTATCGTACACATCAAAAGCATCGATGTGGTGATACGCTTCGAATGTGTCGTGGGAAATTTTATAACACCACTTGGGTATCAATCCTCGTGGATACTTCTCCAGAACTCGCTCGGTAGCCTTAATTACTGCATTTCGACCGGGAATGTCACAAGCGGAACTGTTCAGAAATGACAAGCTATCTGCTAAGTCAATGTTGTAACGTTTGGCAGATCGTAATAACACGGGGACGTCAAACCCTTTGCCGAAAAAGGAGACCAAATAGCTCGGGTTGATTCGCAATATCAAAGAGCAAAATCGGTCTATCAGTTCCTTTTCTGAAAACACGGTTATCAGATTTGTGGGTCGAGATTCATCCATGGTCTTAGAAGCATTGGTCAACTCTGATCCCGACAGGCGAAAATCCGCACACGATGTCACCAAGTCGGAATAACGCTCTGAAATCGCGTTATCGTATATGGAGCCGTCCTGTTCCTCAGAGAATCCAGCATATTTCCCAATTCCAATCCACGATCTATCGACTATTTTATCCCCGACAGTTGTCGTGACACCAATCATTATCACAACATCATCAGTCTCCATACCGTCGTCATCCTTATCCACAGTTTCTATATCAAAAGTACAGACAACATTGTCTCGAGATAAAAACCTGTCAATTGCTCGTAAGGGTGCGCGGTTGCAACCTATAGAGAATACACAGTGTCCTTGTTCGATCAAGTGATGCCAGCGGTTACCGGTATTATCTCCCTCAACCATTATGGCATCAAACTCGGCATCGTCTGAATACACAATTCTAAATTGGTCCTCTAGTGGGGAAAAGTCAGAAGTTACACTGTCATGTTTCAATATTGTTCGTATCTGCTTGGAATGCAGGTACGAGATCACATCGTCCCACATGATAAACTGTTTCTTTTATTGCTAATTGTGTATTAAAATTGATGATAGGATGAACGCGTGTATCGATGCGTAAGTCTATTTAAATTTATTTTCGATCGGTACAGTAAGGTTAATGGTTAAGTAATAATGAATAATATAACATATATATACTCTAAACATCGAAGCGGTTCGAGGTTTTTTAAATGGCGAAGGTCGGATTTACTATGGAGGACATAACCTAACGTTGTAATATATATATATATTATTAGAGAGGCACGGAGGGCGACCCTCCATAGTTAACCATTACTAAACCTCGAACTCGTTCAATCTTTTTAAAATGGGATTTCCCCGGTCTAGAACACGTTCGATATTTTAACTGCGGAGTTGCCCTCCGTGCCGCTCTAATAATATATATATATTATATACCGGCAATGTGGCCCTCCACAGTGTTGACAAAACCAAGTCTAAATATCGATACAATGCATGAAATTAGCACCAATTGAACAATAATTGAGTAGTAGAGGATTGACAAGTAGTGTATTAAATTGTTACACACGTGTTCTTAAAAAATATATGCTTTGATAACAATTTGCATATTCGTTTACATATCGACACAACACACATGTTTGTAAATAAATGTGAATATATTATAACGCAACACTACTGTTTGCGATTTTATGTGGAATGTACTACATATTGCAATATCAGTGTTCGTAATAAAGTACGATGACTTCGATCGTGACGCTAGTGTTGGTTATAAATGTGAAATATCACTCCGTAACACTAGTGTTAGTGGCAAAAATGTGAATAAATCTATGCCGTGACACTAGTGTTTGTGAAAAATACAAACAATTTATATCGGAGAACTAGGGTTGGTGGCTAAAATTGTTGGTATTTTGGGGTCGCTAGTGAATAGTTGCCCAAATTTTATCACGACACTAGCGTTTGTGGAAAATACGAACAATTCACATCGTAATACTAGCATTCGTGATAAAATGCTGAATTATTTCGCGTCGTGATTAAATATTGACCAAATTCTATCGCGATATTAATGTTTGTGAAAATATGAAACAATTTATTATCATGATGCTAGCGTCTGTGAAAAATACAAAAATTTTATTTCGTGAGACTAGTGTTTGCGATAGAATATGGTCAATTTATATCGCAAAACTAGGGTTCGTGATGCAAATTTGTCGGTTTTTATCAGAGCTGCGGAGGTTTGATCACGTGGTTTTTGTGACGTCACGTATAAAGGAATGATAGTGTGCCCTCCGTGCCTCTCCAATAATATATATATATTATATACCGGCAAGGGCTGCCCTCCAGAGGACAGCTTAAAGTGTAAGCGATTGAAACGAACGAGTTATTCTCAGAAACCTAGCGTCTGTGATGAAATGTGAACCGATTTATGTCAGAAACATACTGTTTGTAACTGAAATGTTGAATAAATTATACACTAACACCATTATTGGTGATCAAATTATCGAGTTGCTATAGTTCGTAATCAAATATTCACCAACTACAGCACCAAACTAGTGTTTGCAACTAATTATTAACCAAATTTTATCATCGAACTAGTGTTTGCGAATGTTTGTGAAACAACTTATATCGTGTCACTAGGGTTGGTGACCAAAAACTCGCCAAATTGTTTCAGAGCTATGGAAGTCCGTCCTCTGTGCCTCTCTAATAATATATATATATATTATATATCGCAGCTTGCTGTCCTCCGGAGGGCGAAGACAAGCATTGAACCTCTCGCTATTAGAAGTGATGTGTAGATGTTTGTGTGTATATATCGCGCCACACCGTTGAACAACTCTTTAAAATGTTTTCGCATGTGGTCATAACATAGTATTAAAACGCCAAATTAATCAAAAATACGCAATACGGTGATGTTTGATAATTGGTTAAAAAACTAACGTGTTCTAGGTATAACGCCGCCATGTCGTATATAAGATTGCAATGTTGAATTACACAATACTGCAAGTTCGCAATCGACTAGCAAATCTTATCTACCCAGATAACCCCCCACATCTCTCCATTTACAATCATCCAGTTTATTTTTCCAAACTACAATCATGTCTGCTGAAAACAAGAATGATACCGACGTATCAGTCGAGGATCAGGACAAGTTTACTGCCGCCATCGATAACACCACCATGTTGGATAGGCAATTGTATGCAGTAGCTGTTAAATACGATCAGTTCGTGGACTATATAACTCCCCACCTAGAGCAGATCGCGGCCAGGACCGTGCAGATGAGCTTATCCAAGAACATGCTGGACATCCCAACTGCCTTCGTGTACCCGGAATTTTTTAAAGGGAACCTGGTCACGGAAGCGAACCAAACTAAGGAGTCGGGGTCCACCATCGTGAAGAGAAAAGGACCCGCCGTGATGAAGGTGAACAAGAATGTCATCAAAGAAGTTGAGCCACTACTGCTATCGAGTGACTCCACCATTATTGGTAGCAGAGTTGTAGACATTTATGATATGATATACAAATCTGTGTACAGAAATGCTGCACGAAAACCATCGGAATCGTTCGATAAGTTTGCAACCTCGATCACGGATGAAAAGTTTAAGTGTTACGAGCACGCATTCGTCAACCGTGATGTATCAGCTGGTGAACCTTGCATACCTTCAAACTGGCACGATTTGAAGGCGATTCCAACGGCCACGAAATCAAACGACTTAGCTATTCCTGACGACGAACTCCTCATCCTGCTCGGCTCGGATGCATACTTCGCCAACTCACTCATGAAGCAGAGACCTATCGTCCTGGATCGCATCGATGGGTTTAGCCACGATAAACTAGTTGACAAACTCGAGATTGTCAACTGGTATCAAGGAGAAGTTATGGATAATTCATTCGGTAGTTCGACGGTTACACCGGGCCATAGGATCATCCCCCAATCCACGGAAATCCTCAACAATCGGGTCGACAAACTGCTGAGCATGTTCTTCTTCATCGACTCGTTCGAAAATCCTGCCGAGAAGATAGCCCTCTTGGAAAGCTTCGTTACCAAGAAAGAAGTTTTGGTCAGCCAAATGATCGCATTGGCACTCGCGGCGATGAGGATAACTGATCATATGGGATCGGTCACCGAACCCTTCGGTCACAAGGGTGCTCGCACACCAATCGATTATAGATTTTCGGATAACCTAGACCCAATTCCAACCCACTCCATGATCGTCAACATGTTTCTGAATTTTAAGTCGGTTGTACTGTGTGCGGCCCCAGAACAGATCAAGAGCGGCGATGACAAGCAGTCCTCCAATTCTGTCGCTCTGAATTGCGACCACACCACGCACCTCAACAACCTAACAGCCCTATTTAAAGCTTTGGTGGATAGTCACATGTTGATCGCGAACCAACTTAATCTCATTCACATGTTCGCAGAAGAAACGCAGAGTTCTAAAACTAAAAGAACCTGCACTCAAGGATGCGAGGAGATGTGGTGTCCGAAAACACTCCTAAACACATTGATTATCCCGTCAACCCTTGAAACAAGAGACTTGAGTATCAGATCCAGAGAAAAGTATGGGGGTGACAACCAAAACATCGTGGTTTTACAGAACTCGAGATATAATACTGCATCGTCATTCGTTGGGCAGACGAACAATCGACAATCGAACCGTTCACAGAAGGTAGCGAACAAGGCGGAACCTGAGGATCAGAACGACAAATTCGAAATCCACCAAAAATTCACCAAGGCCATGGATGAATGTGTCCCTATGTTCCCCAAACTTAAACTGGAATCGCTAGCTCACGACAGCACGACGCCGGATATATCGTCAATGATGCTAACGTGGCTCTCTAACGTCGCGTCTATTGTTGACGCGAAGACCGATTTACCAACCAGAACAGACAATTGCGATAAAGCCTTGGTCACATTGAAGTGTGGATTGGAGCTTAGGAATAGATACCTTGGATACGGGTTATTCATGCCAATATATAGAAGTCATATGTACCAACTCGCGGCTGTCAATTTGTTGGTACACCTCGATGAGAGTTTCGGTGACTATGAGTTGTCTGGAACCAGGAATTCTAACATCGGATCATTCGGCGATACGCGAAATAGCATCAATCTATATAGAATGAAGATTCCTCAAGCGGTCAAAGAGAATGGTGTTAAGATGTCCAAGTTCGCAGATGACGGATCGATCGATGAGCAAAATGTCCACCATGCGCCAATTTCCTGCGGGAAAATAAAAGTTAGATGTGTATGTGAGCGATATGCTAAAGGATGCGACGTATCGGAAGCTAAATCTTTTGCTGGTGGAGTAAAAGCTGGATTCGGGACAGCGTCCTCCGAAACAGATCTAACGAAGGATGCTTATCAAAACCTACTGAGAATCATCTCAAATGTCATGGTGACCGCGTGCACTGAAACTTGGTACGCGGAACATCCAAAACCGGCAGATGATCTCACGCAGAGCTTTAACGCCCTGTGTGCGGACGACCCAGAACTATTAGACCTCTTAAACCAGAACGATGATTCGAGCATGTACACATCGTTTGCCATGGACGACAAAGTGGCATTTATAGATGAGTTGAGAAGTTCCCACCCAGACATCTATGAGGCTTTCAAGCACATGACGTCCGGAACGACGCAGCATATTAGAAACATGGAAGGATTATATCAAATGCTGTGCATGAACATGCTCAGATTGAAAGCTGGATATATTCCTGTGGATTACGTTAGTGGGAATATTACGCCATTCACCAACTTCACCCCGGTATATCTTAAGTCGAAATCTGATGTTAAAAAAGATGATGGATCGACACGTCACAGGTTGTACTGTGACACACCCGTTTACGCGACAGGTGTCGGGAACATCTACCGATCTGGATCCGCGATGTGGATTGCGTCTATCAAGCCGCATCGTCCAGAAGTTAGAACTGACAACGCCAGAATCTCTTATCAGTCGATATGTTCCATGGCTGGGATGAAGAATGATATTTGTGCGCAGGATATCATAAATCTTGGGATGAAAAATAAAGGAATTATCGCCATGGTTACTAAAGACAACAATGCTAGAGAAGAACGTCTAACTATTGGAAGTCTTAGGATCGAACTGACCGACTTGATTGGAGTGGTGGCTAAATACGGATTCCTAAAGCATAACATTCACCAAATCATAGAACTGATGATCAATGGACACAATTTTGGCGATCAAGATCACGTTAAGATCGACCCGATGAGAACCAATGATGTCTTGAAATGCATCGGTGATGGTATTAGTATTGGTCCAGTGTGCAAAGCGTTCCTATTAATGTGTTTTAGATCCATATCACTAGCCATGGACACTACAACTTTCAATGCGGAGATCGCCAAAATCGACACGAAGCTGGCAGTTATGTTGGATAAAATAAAGTCAGCAGAAACTCAAGCTGCCCAAGATGCTGCAGCGAAATTAAAATTGCACAACGAAAACATGATGACAAATGCGGCTCAAGAATTCACGCTAACTTCGAAAGATACATCCAACGTCATCAAAAAGTCTGGCGGTAAGAGAAAGCCTGCGACAGATGGTAAAACCAGTACCAAACGAGCGAAAGTCGATCAGGAATCTGGAGATGGGACCAATGGTGACGATGCGGAAATCGTGGACGATGATGACGGTGTTTATTAAAGCATCGATAAGACATTTGTGAATGTGGACTATTTTTTGTGATCATACTTATACATGTGCTATTATGACATTTATGCCGATTGTTTGAAAATAATATCGTGACCATTTCTCTGTATGTATTCTTATATGAAAATATTACAAATACAATATGTGAACTATATATACAGAATTTTATTTTCAAACACTATAGTGTGTAATATACAAAACAAACAGGGTTGCACATGGACTATATACAAGTACAAGGAATATTCATGGATTTAATATTTCACAAGACGATGGTTTGCGTCAAAAATCAAATCCTTAAATAACTTATTGTAATCAATGTTCACAATATTGAGGTTATTAAACCCGTCAACCTCTTCGATAACATTGGATCTGATGACACGACCGCTAGAATTGGTATGCGCTGTCCGTAATAATATCCAGTTGTATACAGTAACACATGATTTTGGTTCGATCACATACTTTCGTTGTGTGCGTTGGGTAGCGACAGTTCCAACAAAGTTGTTATAACATCGTTTCACTTGTTTACGAAATGATTCACAAACAGCGTTAGTCACATCTGAAGTCTTATATTCCAGAAACACTATCACCTTATCCTTAGCGCTATATCCCACAACGTCACATCTTGAACTCACACGTTTCCCCACACCGATAAACGGAACTTCGGCATACCAATTGACATTCGATAATGATGCGACTATAGAACTGAGTTTATCGTTAAATTCTGGCACGTAACTTAATGATTTTTGTTTTAATAAAGACGCTTGCAGATATCTATGCTTATCTACACCTCGTCTCATGGCGCTAGCAGGTCTACTCTTGGGATGTCTAGATTTATCAATCTTTTTATTCTTCTTCTTAGTCTTGTTAGTAATCCGTGATGCGGATTGCGAACCACGGTTTATATCCATTTAGATAGTCTTTGAAGTCTTGAAGTATAAAACGTGAAGGGTCGATTATGCGATTATTCGGAGCTACACCTTTTTTATCCTCGTCTATCAAAATTGATGCAGTAGTATATAGTACTTGTGAAGCACCTCTATATATATTCGAATTTATATCTAAAACCAAACCGTGGTTTGGTATGAAGCCTAGATAGTCTTGACATATTGGCAGACCTTCAACTCTTTTTGGGTATATCATAGACCGAGTGTTAGGTCCAATCGCGATATAGTAAAAACTTAAGGGGTCGAATACGAAATACTTAATAACGGCTTTATCATTTTCGTACAAAATAGTTAAATCGACCGCCCTGTGTGAAGATACATATCCTATTCTGGCGTACGTTACAATTTTAATTCCACTATATTCCTGCTTAAACTTATGACCGGTAGAACTTTCCAACCATTCCACGGGACTGTTGCACTCTGTGTATAGATATCGGACATCGATTCCGTTGATAGGAAGTTTTGTAGATGTGTTGATATTTGTAATCAGTAAGAATACATTAAATCGCACACCTGTGGGGTGATTCTTGCTAGGAAACGATTCGTCCTTTAATAACTTATCGGACGGTATCACAATGCCACTGTGTTTCTCAATAACTCCGTGCTTGTACGAAATTGCACGCCCGTGGATTCCAATGTGGGTCATAGTGCTGTGACCATTAGTTAGAGGTCCGTGAGATAGTCCTGACACTCGAAGCGAGTGAGCGAAAGACATTGGGTCGGACAAACTCTTGCGTATCTCACGAGTCACGTCGTTATCGCTATCCTTAGGGACGCTGTTGATTATACGCTCAAGTGTATCGATCGAGTACTCTGGTGCAATCATTGATCTGTATGTATCGCTGATGGTCCTTGTGAATGATAACAATAATGTTCCAGCGGGCGGTACATAACTCAACTTTTCGTCTCGCATAAAATCTGCGGTAAAAAATGGCATATGTGGATCTTCCTGATTAGATTCGTCCCCATCACTACTCGCCAAAATCTTCACTAAATCGTTATGGTAATAAGAAGGTTTTACAATTGCCATAATCGCTGCGATTGGATGTTCGGTAACAAACTTCGATCTACGGTGCTATCGTACACAAACTTAGAATTGCCCAAACGACTGATGTATTCAATCAATGGTTTAACCGCATCTTTGTGATTATCATTAATAATCAATTCGGCGGCGTATTTCGATTCATTATCAAATGGTGCAACTTTAACTATAATTCCAGAGTGACACCATACGCTGTGATAATCCATGCATGTATGTACAGATTGAGGGATCATTTCTTCTGGAACCCTAATAACTAGCTCGCTACCTTCAATCTCGTACTGTAATCTTAGTTTGCAAGACTTCACACCCGTAGCGGACATTGAAAACACTTCGTTTTTTTTGTTATATATAGTTATAGATGTCACATCTTCGGAATCCATATCAAACGATGTAAATTTTATAGCCGATTCCATAGATTCGATGTTCGGAAACCCTATTCCATACAGAGAGTATTTGTTCAATACTATATCAGTTAATAACACGAACACTTGTTTCGTCTGTGCACGTTTTGACGATATACTCTTTGATGGCACAACTCTCGCCGGTGCTTCAAATATGCTCCATATATAATTTGACGACCCATACAGTCTGTTTCCGAGCCTAGACCCCTGTATGATATCTATATTCTCCATCGTAAGCTAGGGATATATATATTAACCAAGATAGTATACAATTATACAAGATTTTATTATTACATTTCTAAAAACACACATATATTCAAAAATGTTATACAAAATACAAAGATCCGCAAAAATACCACAGTAAAAACTGTAGGAGTTTTATGTGTATGTGAACACAAAATGTACATAAATATATATCGCGATACAAGCTCAAATGTCCTCCTATATATGCAGAGACTCCACGCGTCCCAATTTTGGAAACATGTTGCTAATTCCTAAGTCATCGATTAGCTGTTCCATGATAGCGACGGTTGGGCTACTTATATGCATTTCATCAAGCTGAACTTCGCTAGACGATGTATTCTTCAAATGTACCATGATCAATTCGATTGCGCGCGCGTCATCCGGATTGATTCCAGTAAAAACTAAGTTGGTAACACCTTTTACAGCTGTGATGACATGTTTCGAATCGGTGAATTTCTTATGCTTGCAAATCTTGGGAATAGTCAGCAACACCCATAGTGGTATAGTGGTCAATGCCGGATTATTAGGTACTACATTCTTCCCTTTTCCAAAATCCATAACGAATGGTTCATCCGTACCCTTTTGCCACCTCAGAACACAAGCATCCTTCATGATGTTTTTAGCATCTAAATTCGCATCTAACAAATACACTTCGATGTTTTTACTCAATTTTAGATGGTGCATAGCGCTTTTCACTCCAGAATAACACTCACTCATCTTGTAGGGTTATATTTATCACCAATAAACGTATAACACACACAAATATGATACGAATATGTACATAAAATTCCAATAGTGGTAATATATAATAATAAAAAAAACACGTAGTAAAACTGTTACTAAACATAATACAATCTAGTCAAACTTAAGTATTTTCTGTCATAATGTGTTTTCATGACACAATCGATATGGTATTATCATCCATCAACAACGCCGTCATTAAACAATTCCTGTTTCTGATTCTAGTAAATCCGACTCTTCACGTGTACCAAGATTAAGACCACCAACACCACCAATTCCATCATCATAAAACGGACGCGTCGGTGCGCCAGCATTACTCGATTTCGGTCTGCCCTTGGACGACTTTGATGATTTTGGTGTCTTTGCAGATTTCGTTGTGTCCGGAAGTTCCCCATGTATTCTAAATTCATCAGCGTTACCTCGGCGCATTATATCCTGAACTGCGGCTGTACACGCTGATTTAAACGGGTTGGTTAATTGTATTCCACAATTAGGGGATGCCTCAAACCAATTCATATTATTTCTTGAAAATATCTCCGACGTCACATTAACCACAGTCTCTCTCGTTATACAAACTATATTTCTGTGGACTCCAAATGAACTATCTATGAATCGGATCGCCAATTCGTGAGCCACCTCTTCGTTCATTTTGGGCGGCGCACTAATGGTCTGTAAGAGATCATTTAAAAATGCTTCAGCAACCTTCGTTTCAGCATCTTTAGTATCACAACGATGCTCGCATACTGAGTCAGACCGACGACGTCCATCACGCCCAATACTGATATTGTCGACGTTACTATCGCCGGGCTCAGTATACTTAGTATGACTCCCACTGTCAATATCGTTAAGAAGTCTACCAGAGCTATGCTCATCACGACTATCAAATCCACGAAATCCATTTTCCATTCTAATTTGATGTAAATTTATTATATACACATATACACATCAATCCTTAGATTTATACACGATATCATACCGACGATGAATGTATAAATAAATCGTTTTTAATAGTATTAGAACGACCGTGCGAAGTGTTCGAACATTCAAAGCATGGTCGGATTGGTGCGTTCATACAGATTATTGATGTTCGCGCAATCATATAACGATCTCCTAATATACTGCATATACAAATCAATCGCGTAAGTGTCGATGGTCAATTTCTTGGCTGAATCGAATAGCTCACAAAAGGGGGTTGTTATATCACTGGGATCAAACTGGCTTGGATTACCATCGACTTTTCCACATTCTATTATGACTTCGTCAACCCATTTCATTATTTTACACATCGCGATACAATGGATGATCATTTCGTCCAACAAAACTGTAGACTTCTTCTTGAAAGTGACGTTATTCGATGTCAGGAGAGCTGCGATAAATGGCGAAATGATGTCGCTTATCGGTCCGGTATCTGTCGTCTCCTTTATGCGCTTAAAATGCTTAGCTAGACCATCTACAACGGTATTATACTCGCCAATCGGACCGATCTTCTGCTTATCATATTTATCCATATCAAGCCGCACGAGTATACGAAATGCATCTTGGATCTTCCAACTAATGACGTCTTGATATTTGACGACAAACGAACCAAAAGTTTTAAATAATGTTCCGATATCTGACATCTTAGCCGCATCAGCAGCTACTATATAACCATCACCATTAGGCTTAGTCGTAACTTTTTTAAAACGCCCAAGATCAGATATTTTCTCCAACGTTGTAAAATCGAATGCTTCCAATTTCCAGAATGGGTTACTCATATCTACCGAAGATCGTTCAACCATATTACTGAATTTATCAGGCTCTTTCTTAAAATCATCAAACACACTCTTTATCTTCGCACCAGATGACTCGGCTGTTACAGCCTCTAGTATACTCTTAAACTTGTCATTTATGAGCATTTCTCTCAATTCATTCATTCTCGAAATTATCAGTTGTAACGCTCCACACATAGAGTATCTATAATATCGAGATGATGATATTTCGGGGATATCTTTGTTGTCCATCGCGTGTTGTACTAACTTATTATATTCTGTACAGTGATCGTAAATTAACTGTATTAGCTGATTGTATGCGCTACACGATGATAACGCGAGGGGACCCCACGATTTTGCACGAACGAATCTACCTGACATGTACATATTTGGGAATGACGTGGTAGATGGTGAAGTCTCGAGTACCAGAATAGTAGCATACATAGTATCCAGTTTGAACCAATCCGGTTGTGCGACAATGTCGTATATATCACGCACTGAACCAAACAGTAAATGTCTATTACTGATACATTCTGGGTCTCGCATTAATGTATACCTGTCAGGATTGTGTGTGTAATCAGTTCCTGGATACAAAATATTACTGTAACGTACGTCTGTTGTACTCTTGGAACGAATAGGTGAAGACTCCATTATGGTCGATTGTACCGCAGCGTACAATGTTGTTAATATCAAAGCGGTCCACGCACTTTTGGTACATTCGTCTAGTGGAAAGTCATTCCCCTTTTCAGCAAGGTATCGTGTATACTGGATATAGAATGCTATCTTGAGCGGTAAGTCTTCGCGCAATATGCTGCGCATCGAGTCTTGGCAGAATAAAAATTTTAATACTGTACTCGTAAAATCATCTAGATGCATCTTTGGTTGCTTTAGGTCTTGGTCACAAATGTTGACAAGGTCTACCGATGTGTCGTGTAGTCTTTTTACCGAAGCGCCCAACACTTTTGTTGTATCATACATATCCACGTCTAGACCAAACTGATTAAAAGGATCGGTATATAGACAATCGTTATACTCGGGTAATTTTAGTAGTATATTACTACACACCGAATCATCGACGTTATCGATCATAGAATCGAGCGTACGAGGTGTTTCTATTATCAGCTCACGAAGTGATTGGTCTTTTGTAATTTGTACGTCATTATCCATGCGTACCAGTGTTCGGGGTGGATCGATCAAGACCATATCGTTTAGCTTATCCCACAATCTGATCATTTTAGCAATATCAACAATCTTCTTGAAATCTTCTATTTTCAATACTGGTTCGTTTTGACCATTCACAGGTATACCAATTGTCTTTAGCATATTACAATATCTAAGTCCATAATTCACCTCGTAACCATCGGTTGCGGTGAATATATCCTTATTATCGTCATCTGGTAACACCTTCGGTATGGTATCCCCAATTAAAAAGATGTCTGGTAACAGATCTACACATGATGATGGCCACGAATCTTTCGGTTGTTTCGACCCGTTTCTTACGTCCCAATAATTTTTGATCAAAGACTCTTGATTAATAGGTTCCTCGACAGGTTCATTGGGGAACCCACCCATTCGCCCACTAGTTGGTGCTCCAGATAACCTCAGCTCCTCCATCAGTTCTTGCAGACTTGAGAGTCTTTCGGATGGGTCTTCCTTTGAGCGCAATGGTATGCCTTTTAAACGTGGTCGCAATCCTGCTGCTGAGCGTTCTTCTGCTGCCCGTAATTCGTTTAGTCGTTTTTTCGTGATTGCTAGTGCCGCTTGTAAGCTTGCTGCTTGCGAACTTGACGAACGCGGACGACTAGCCGATTTTTTCGATGCCAGTCCCGATTTTCCACCACCATTAAATCTGTTAGATTTGTTTTTCGTCTTACTTTTCACAATCGGTACACAATTATTTTTATCATCACATATAGCGTCACCACAAGAATCTTCCGGTACGTACACTCTATTTCCAGGAATGTATCCATTACTGTTAGATATTTGACTGTCGAAAATCTTCAGCTCCGCAGGAGTCCGTAGAGTCTTCCCAACATTCGATAGAACACTATCGTGTACAGATCTAACGACCCAATTTAAGCATGGATGAAATTCACAATCGTATTCAATCGAATTTAACGCATTGTTGAGCCGATCGGCCGAGTAACTTGTAGCCATATCTTCAATTTATAAATCTTCACCTTCGATATAATTTAGTCACATGAACGTATAAATAAATTGTTTTTTTTAATAGTGTAATGATCGTACAAAGTGTTGAACATTGATGTATTATAGATTTACTAATCGCTGGAGCAGTCATATAGATACCTGAATTTCGTGTTGGGATATAACGATAATTTAACATACTGTGTATACAGATCCATTGCGTAAGCTTCAATATTTACGTCCGTGCACAATCGCATATCGTTCAATATCCCATCAAACGGAGAGACATCTGTAGCATTCGTATTGCAGTAGATCCATTTGGGGGTAGAATCGTTTTTGTGAGCATATGTGACGCTATCGAGCCATCTCATTATGCCATGTAATGCGGCGCAATGCGTAACCATTTCTCTCAACAAACCTTTAGCCTTCTTGCTGAAATCGTGACTAGTTGTGTTGGCAGCTAAGAGAAATGGTGAAATATGTTCTATTATCGGTACGTCAATTTTATCTGACGCTATCGATTTAAATAGATTTACCATGGTCTCGACCATATCATGTAACTGACCAAGTATAGGTTGTATATGGCGCCGTTCATTATCCAAATCATCCAATTCTTTATTAAATATATTTCTGATTCTTAAACAAATCGCTTTTTCGCAATTAACGACGAAACATCCATACTTATAAAACACCCTTCCGAGATTTATCATGCCAATCCCACATTCATTTTTTGAACTAATTTTGGTGGTATTACTGATTGGCTTAATAACAGGCAGTGTTATCGTTTTCAGCGATTTAAAATTGAATGATTTCAATGTCCAGCGTATCAGTTTTGGATCCGGTGTACTATCTTCAGATACTAATGAACTCGATCCCACATCTCTCTGAACCACATTCATAAATTCACTAACAGCTTCGTTAAACGCACCAAATAATTCGGTTAGACTCATACGGCGATCTTTCACAATTGCATCTGGAAACGATTCACTCATGCACATCGCCTTCAATTCCGTCATCCTCATAATTATCAGTCGCAACACTCCACACGCGGCATATCTATTAAATCGAGATGATATTATAGTGTCACCATTTCGCTTAATCATATACTCTACTAAATCATTGTAGGCAGCACAGTGTTCGGTAACTAAACGTATCATGGCATTGTATGCACTAGTTGATGATAACGATAGGAAATTGGAATCTTTTGTACGAACGAATCTACCCGATATGTACAGATCAGGGAAGGATGTTACATCTTGGGAGTTATCGAGTACCATAATAGTAGCATATAAATTATCCAGTTGAAACCAATCATCATCATATTTCCGGACAATGTCGAGTATGTCTATCACCGAACCAAATAACAAATGTCTAGCACCGGGAAATTCTGAGTCTCGCATTAATGTGTATGTATCATCTTTATTCATATAATCATAAAGATCTTGCGGGTTCAAAACACTGCTATATGGTTCCATTTCAACCATATTCGCAACTGTCATCGCAGATGATTTTATCGTGAGGTATAAATTTGTTAACATCACAGCTTCCCACACAACTTCATTGTGCTTAGCTAACGAAACTTGCTTTGTACTTAAGAATCGTATATAGTTAACATATGATAGTATTGTATACGGGAGTTCTTCGCTCAATATGTGACGAATTGAGTCCTGCATGAATATAATCTTTAAGACTTCGGTTACTTTATCAGCACAGTCAATACCGTCTTCAGTTTCGCTCGCTCGCGTATACTTATCAATGCAGCTACGGGTATATTTTTTCGATATCTCATTCATTCCATACACCGAATCGTCCAGCAGGCATCCAACATTACCGATATCCAATGATAATAAATTATCACTGCCTACGAATTCCAATTGTCTTTTTGTTTTACCACGTTCATCAAGGCGCATTAGCTCATTGCCGAAGTTGGTATTTGCACTAACAATGGTATAAGGTGTGCGTATAGTCACCGTCCCAAGTGTGTCGTCATACAAAGATACATGTTCTGATCGCATAGTGAAGTTAGACAACCGTGTCATCACACCGGTGTTTATCACTTTCCACATTCCGAACGCGTCATCGATACTAATCCCCATTGTGGTGTAATTCGTTATATACGTATGTACACGTTCCAATTCGTTTATAGCTTTTAATCGCGCAAGACACATTCTACGTCCATAATCCACTTCGTAGTTATCATACAATATCGTGTGTATATCGGAACCTTTTAATTTTAATTTTATGGCATGTCCAATCCTAAATATGTATGGCAAAATGGGTTCATATTTTGACGGCGGGTATATAGTCTTATTATTCATATTAGCGTACCCGTCACTCTTATCAAGAAATATCATAGTTCTATTTATCACGGGTTTATCGCTGGATGAACGAGGTATCTCAGTTTTACCGGCGTCGATGGTGAATGGTCTATTTGTGTTATTATATACTGTAGCGTTCGAAACACCTATCCCTGATAGATATGCTGGTTTTTTGGTTTGTTCATGCGGTCGCGGAAATTGCTTATTTGATGCGCGAGGAAATACTTGTTTCGATGGAGATGCCGATGGTATACCAGCAACAGCTTTGCGATTCTTTCTTTTCGCCTTACGACATTTAGCATCGCATATATCGTCACCACAATTATTTTTAGCATCGCATATAGCGTCACCACAAGAATCTTTTGGTACGTACATTCTACGTCCAGGAATGTAGCCATTACTGTTAGATATTTGACTGTCGAAAATCTTCAGTTCCGCTGGAGTCTGTAGAGTCTTCCCAACATTCGATAGCACACTATCGTGTACAGATCTAACGACCCAATTTAAACATGGATGATATTCACAATCGTATTCAATCGAATTTAACGCATTGTTGAGCCGATCGGCCGAGTAACTTGTAGCCATATCTCCAATTTACAAACGTACACCTTCGAAATAAATTTAGCTACACATTGTAATAAATATTTTATATATTTATTGGGTACAGTTTTACTCAGATCACATATAACTATAGCAAAGTCATTTCAATATCAAATATTGTAGTTAGTTTGTGATTTTGAGCAATCATGTCTACAAAAAGTAAAAAGAAGCCTAGTTGTAAGAAAACGATTTACAACCCGGATAGAATAACTCAATCTATAGTGGACAGATACACAACCGACATAACGGCGAAAATAATGAATTCGGTGATCGAGTCTATGCCTACCGAACATATGAGTCAAAATACCAAATTTGTGCAACAAGAAGGGAAACTGGGGTTAGCGATTGGTGCAATGCAACAATCCGTCAATAATGCTAAAATGTTTGATAAATCGGTTAAAAAATTCATGAAGTCTGCAAAATCAATTAAGTGCAACGATGATAAACATGACGACATGGCTGAAAAATGTAATCTTATAGAGGAGCAATTGATGAATAGGACTGCGTTGTGTAAGCAGATCACCAGTTCGAGTCTCCTACTATAGATTGTGTGTATAGATTTTTGTATATTATTATTCTGCAATATCGGTGTTTAAAACGTATCTACATCTGCAACACGGAATATTATATATATCATACATGATGATTGGAGTTGTTATGGGATTTTTAAACAATATGCACATAGACGAATGTGCTAACATCGTATCGTTTGAACTCACGTTCGATGATGAGATTATGTATATTTACGCCAATAGACTGGGGATTAAACTGGATTCGCCGTTGGTTGCTCAAGGAAATCATATGTTCTTCACGAACGTGTGGTGTGTTACGGAGAAAACATTTGTGATGACCGACGAATCTACAGTGAATATCATGAGGTATTCCTTCATACCGCCAGGACATGTTGTAGCACAACCACTAGTGTTGTACAATAGAGGTCTGGACGTAAAGACGATTTAAACTTGATGTTCGAAATAACCTAACTGTTGTATTAAAGTATATGTACAGTGCTTTTTTATATTATGTATTGGTATTATCAAAGTACGGTTATTGTATAGTTAAAGAAATAAAATCGTATAACATGCATTTTAATGCGAATTTATATCTTTTGGCATTGACGACATTGTGTATATCGTCGTGCTATGGTGATGGTATCGTTAATTTCGAATTCAACGGTGATAATGTGCACTATGGATCTACGTTACCTCAAAAGGTTCGCATTACAGGCACTTACGAAATTACAGAAAAAGGTTTGGCTGATTTTTACCAAGTGGGAACCTTAGATGCGATAACGGACAATTCGCCGTTTATAACAGATGGTAGTAATCCTAAGATAAAACAGTTTAATATGCGTGAGATATTTGGAGATGGCCCGTTCGTGTGTGCGACAGGAGTTGCCGGATTAATAGCTCAAATAGGAGAAGCGACAGAAATGTTGTCAGAAGGCAATCTTCGTAAACTAGAAGAATCTATGAATGAAGCGACACCAATCATGAGAGATGGTACTCCCGTATACACGAACCTAAAATTTATGAGCAAAAATCCATTACCATTTCTACCAGTCAAGACGTGCGCTAAACTGAACTTAGTCCAAGATGCAGTAGACCCTTACAAGGTTGATGACTTTCCAGGAAAACGGTACAAGTTTAATATAACTGCCACATACAAGTCCTTCGAGCCGATATTGTTTGTGGATTACTTCGGTGCGACACCGTTCCACTACAAGAAAACGTCGATGGAAGATGCCGGAGACGACGAGAGTGAATCGCTAAGGTTTTGTGAAAATTCAGTATATGGATACGAAACATTCACCGTGGAACCTAAACCTATATGTCCAACTAACATCCCGACAGACAATCGTAAAGTAACTGCCGGTATATTAACGCTATATAAACGCAACATGCAACCCAAAATTAGACCCGCAGCGATGTGTCAAAAGGTGATAACCACGGTTAAACACGAACAGCGACTAGGTATGAACTACTTTTACGATCGTGTCCAATATTACGAAAGTGTAGACCCACTGTTGTGCTGGAGAATGATATTGGAGAAAAAGTCACCGGCAGGTTTTTTCGTCGACACTCCTTCGTACGATAGTCGTGTAAGGATGTTAGCGACAGACAACAACAAGGCGTACGATAACAAATCTCCAAAGTATCAAGTTTTAAATGGTCAAGTTTCAGGACCATACAGTATATACGGAACGTTTTCACGTAACGTAACAGATTATATTATCGAATTTGCAACGATTCGAGTGCTACCACCTAGAATGGTGATTACGTCCGTATGGTCCGAAATTCCATCCAATAGATTGCGAGCGAATAATTACGAGTACCAGCAAGGAACTATAGTGTGGGACGCATTTAACCGCGATGACTTGTGTACGTTTGTGCCGAGATTATCATTACCCGTTGACGCCATAGAATACAAAGACAAGACGACCAACCGAAATATAACATACTTTCTATCTAGTAAAGAGAGTGGATTGTGGGATGTGGACGACGGGTTGTTAATCGACCGGAATATTGTTAGAGAAAGCATGCCGTGTATCAGAATGGCTGCAGGTGATAAAATTTATAGACGAGGGGTCGACGAACTTATCAAGTGGAGACAGACTAGCACCAGACCTAGAACGTATAACGCTTTAGGATCTACATATCACTCGCAAGCCAGTTACAACTCTATCGGCTCATCAGGATCTTCTAACGACAGTGTTAGTTATGTAGCTAAAGATTCTGGATCTTTAGGGTCTGGTAACAATACAGAAACTCAGAACGAACCTACTACTAGCAATACTCAGACTGGTCAAAATATCGTAAGTAAATATGACAAACTGATGAATAGCACCAATACAAACGGAATGCTGCTTCGTAGCGAGATGCATGATTTTATGAATTACATTCGTACTGAGCAAATGAACTACAACCTACACGCGAGAGCCATCAATAAATGTTTACAAGATCAAGTCACATGGGACCTGTACTCGAGGTTTTTAGAAACTAATCCATCGCAGGCTATTAGCAAGAGAATTGGCTATGCAGTGAGCGCTAGAATATCTGGGAATGGATTTTATAACGTAAAGCGTTGTGAAATGATCGAGGTGTTCGAAGTTGTTAAATTTTTGAGAACTAACGATACCAGGAACGTTACGTTTAACAAACAACGCGTACCACTTAGAACCATACTCATTAAGTTCGGTATCGTCCCAGACCCCAAAAAATGTCTTAGTTTTCCATTAGTAATTTTCAAATCGATTGGATTGAAGGGTGAATTGATAGGTCAGTTAACACCAACCAATGCTATTGTGACAGGCGTCAAATATCTCGAAGATTGTGCAGACAAGAGGGCTCTATATTTTAAAATTCACGGCAAGACATACGCGTTTTTAGACTATAATTATGCTGTTACGATAAGTCGAGATGAACTAAATAGACATATGCATGAAAACACTACGTCTCAATCAGAAAGTAGTAGTGTGGCACCAACTTCGATGGGTACACAAATGTTAAGTTACATTAGATTTATGAAAATTATCCAGAGCATTGACGAAATCAAATACGGACACATTCCGACCGGTAGAAGTGTGACTTCATTATATAGCGCGAGAGAACAGACTGACATCTCATACTCATTACACGATCTGTATGCCGAACAAAGATCTAGAGCTATATCAAATTCGAACTGGAAGAGAGACTGGTCTCTAAAGTATGGTCTCAATGAATACGATGGATGGTTTGAAAATATGCAGTACGCTCAGTATCTGATAAGTGTAGAGAATCAGAATTCTGGAGGAGCATTGGGTGGACTTGGTGGAGTACTATCGAGTATAGTAGACGCCGTTATAGATACAAATTCGAAGTTAGCTAACGGTATATCGAGTGCGTTCAAAAGTGTCGCCGAGGGAGTTGGAGATGGTGTTGGTGCGCTAGGATCCGGAATAGGACGTGCGCTATCAAACTTAATCTTACCAGCAGCTTTAATTTTAGGAGGACTATTGGTGGCTTATATAATATACAAGAAGGTGATAGCCAATAATGGTACATATCACGACCAGAGATATTTCCAACCGTTTCAAGCAAATCCGAACCCTACACCTTCGTATTACCCATATCTCAACACAAACCTCGCTATGCATCACGGAGTGGAATATCCAACACACATTCCTTTATCAACTCAACCAAATCGTATCGAACCCACCATAACGCAGACGGCGCGCCCATTACCAATAAAAGGTGTTGATGCCTCCGAACAGGAGTTCGTTAATACCCCCATGGATAACCAACGACATTTAGATCCCGAAAATGGTCAACCACCGATGGGACAACAAGTTACTAAATATAACGGTATGTCAACACCATCGACACAACCCAGACGACGTGGTATGATCGGTCGGTTAGCACAAGGTGCTGGTGCTTTGTTGAAAAATAAGATTGGTGGCAATAAAATGACCAATCAAGGTGTTGTGTATAGAGGGGGGTATAATGATCAGATGCTTAACAATCGACAATTTAACAATCAGCAATTTAACAATCCGGGATACACCAGACAAACATTTAACACCGGATACGACAATAATATTCGGTATCAACACGCAGTGTATCCGAATATGGGATATAACGCAGCTCCAAACAGATTCGATGTCGATACTATATATTATTAAACCTTCGATTGTGAGTAGTAACAAAGATTTATATATCATTTTACACATTTATTTTGTATTAAAAACAAATGTATACAGACGTACACAAGTGTTTTGTCATGTTATAGTAGTGGTACAAGTCACAAAAATGATCATTTCAATACATATATATAAAATTCAAGTCATATTAGAACAGCTGTAAAGGCTATACACAATTTGTCCATGGTTCAGTTTCACTTATTGTGCTTAAGGTTAACCTTAAGTGAGGGAACTTTCCTTGGTGGAGCGAACTTGGCCTTGGACGATGGTCGCTTTTTCTTGAAGACTGCAGAAGCCCGAACTCCATCGATCATGAATGTTGCGGGTTCATAATTGTCAGTCGACTCGTTATACATGTGCTTCACCGGCACCTGTACATGATTGGCGCGATTCGCTGAGACATCCTCGTTCATATCATCGGTTATTCCTAGCGAGATATACTTAGCTGAGGATGATATATCCAAGGTGGGTCGCTTTTTCAACCAAACCCACGGTAAGTCTGGGTTGATCACTTTGTACTTCTTAGCCAAGTTAACGAACTCTGTCCCAGCCTTAACGATGTCGCCTTCGAACAGGCAGTCGGTCCACGATTGCATTGACGTCTCCAATGCGATCATTGTCTTGCAGATATTGATTATCTTCCTGTCGATTTTTTGGTCAGCGACTTGCTTCAGGACTGCCGATTCGAACACGAACATGCATCGCACATCGTAACCCCTGTTTTTGGCGTAATCCTCCATTTTGGGGGTAAGGTTGCGGACAACGTTGAACATTCCCACACTGCCGGTGTTGATTATGTCGTCGGCGTACGATTTCATTTCATCTTCCATGCTGAGGGAATTCTTATCACTCGCTCTCTTCAGCATATTTGGATCCTGAGATGATACCTTGGACAATTCCATGGATGTCGACCAATCGATATTGTTTGGGCTGTGGGCGGTTATCATATTAACAGCCTGTTTGTGTAACAGACTGCTCTGTAAGATGTACCTGTCGCACCAGGATGTCACTCGTTTGGGCTCATGCTTACTGTTATGTCCGTTAGCCAAAACAGTCTTGAAGACTATCTCGAAGGCCTTCGCGAAGTCTCCCGTAGTATCGTATGCGGTCGGATTCTTCTCCAGAGTCAGCCTGATATCCTTCAACTTAGCTGTCTCCGCCGAAGGGATCTTGTCTCGCTTCTCCTTCTGACTCGACCTAGAGCTCGCTTTCTTGGGTGGTTCTGGTTTTGGTAGCGGAATATTCTGCCCCTCCATATCTTCCTCGCTGTCGCTATCAATGATACGCTGCTTAAGCCGGTTAACTCGCTTCAATGTGCTAGGTTTACTCTGAGCTTGGATGAAGTCTGCGGCTGTGACAATATTGGCTGTATCGTCACTAGCAACAGATTCACCATCATCATCATCTTCATCATCACCATCTTCTTCTTCATCATCTTCAGCTTCATCGACATCATCATCAATGAAGTCGTCGTCGCTCTGTGTAGGATTGTCATCATCTACAACATCGACGTCAACATCTTCCGATTCGGATTCAGATGCCATTGCTCGAACACGCTTTGTCGGTCTCTCAATCATCTCGGTATCAGATTCATCATCAGTCCCAAACAGTTCGGCGCTGAAAGAGCGTTTCATGCCTTTGTTGTTGGATACAAGAATGTTTGCCATTTTTACTATTGTTGTACTGTTCACTAGGTAGTCAACTAACGAATGATATCAACCTCAGTTCTTCGCTAATTAATATACACTATACCTAGAACACGTTCGATTTTAATGAAAACGATAGGTGTCACGAATACATGTTTTTATTGCCAATTTCAACTAATACTAATATTTCGATAACCATTCACAAATTGCCATGGAGCATCAAAACTCTATTCCTGATCTCCAGCAAGTCTTTTGTAATTTTGGGAAAGTCTGTCACTTGAAATGTTTTGCCAGCTTTATCACCATTTTCGTTCGCCGGTTGGAAAAACGCATGCAGACAATTTGCATCTTGGGCCCGTGTGATCCCGACCAACAAGGGTTCGGCCATCATGGATTGTGTTATTAGCATAATGTACTTATACGAGATAGACAGCGATTGCGAGGAGTCTATCGTTTTAATCAACATCAGCCGAATGGGGAAAAATACCATGGTGAATTGTTCTGGTGTGCTCTGTTCGGGATTTTCTTCCTCTTCTGAGTCTGTTTTGTTGGCGGAACCCAAGTCTAATATCCCACCATCGATCATGTCGGATATATCGTCTTCGTCCATACCATCCAAGCGCGAGCGTTTGTTAGTATTTCCGAACCCACCGATAGCCTTGCGCTTATTGTTTCGTTTGGTGAATTTGTTGACCGGGGGATCTTTAAACGCTTCCAAGTCTTGTCTGGTGAGTACATAATTTATGCGATACATCTTGCCAAACACTTGTTCTCGGTAAGCTATTTGTAAACAGTTTCTATACGACGATGTGACGATCACCACTTCTCCGACCATGAGTTTCATGTTACACCCCTTGGACAATTGTCCCACAATCATGAAGTCGTTGGTCGTATCTTTGATTATCGCGACAAGAGTTGCCATAATCTGACGTTCGATCGTCTCACCCATAACGTCACGAGCATCATCGTCCTTATCATCAGTATCGTCCATGAATACATCCGCGGTAGTATTTGTAACCCTCTGCAAGAAGGCTTTCGCTTGGTCGTAAAAAGCTCTAATGTTTTGTAATTGCGGGTGCGATATTTGCATACATTTAGTAATCGCTAAGTCCAAAAGCGTATATCGCGTCTTATAGGACATGTCCTGCTTGTGGTTTCTGTAGAAATCCATGAATGATTTGGCAGACATGGATACAGATTCTATGGTTATGTTACACCTATGGGACACAATGTACGGACACGCGGTGAGAACTTTTCTGGAGCCGGCATATCGATATAGATTTTCTGGTTTCGCTTCAATCTCTTCTTCGACTTCGGTCCCCTTCGGTTCGTCATCGGAATCTGATTTTTTACTAACCCCGCCGGTATTGAAATTCTGCCATCTATACACCGGGTCATTCGCTATGTCAACAATTTTTTCTCTATCCCAGCGATTTTCGTTACAAAACTCAACACTGTTATACGCGGCTCCTAGCACAACTTGGGGTTTGTATATGTGCTCTAGTTCTCCGGCAACTTCGTTATCCGATGGGTACAGGTAGTCTACCATTTTGAACACGGGCGTATCATCACCGCAAAGGGATTCGATTTTATTCGGTATGTCCACCAAATGCTTATGTCTAAACGCCATGTACACGAATCCATTCCATTTCTTGGGATTCTTCTCATAAATCTCCTTTGTTGGAACAAAGGCTTCTTCCTCGAAAACGTCTAGAAATCTACGTTTGAGCGAGTCTGGTATGATGGCCCCGTTTTCTAACCTATCTACAAATGTAGCGAGTACGGTGGCTCTCTCGATATCCCCCGAGCAACATCTTCTGTTGTACGAGTTCACAACGATCAGTTTGGGCGTAGATATAAACATTGGTAGTGTCACCATTGTAATCCCGCTGTAGTCGAAAAAGGCGGATTTCGACGGGTTGATCACACGACTTTGTGTCGCGCTACCGACCAAGACCAATTTGCATTTGTGGTCAAATCCAAACTTACGGCGGACGTATCTATGGTAGTATGCGAACATGATCACCGTGACGACATCGACTCGACCCGCTTCATCTATCACGTACACGTCGCTCTTCAGCTGTTCCGGAATCCTAGAGTTATATTCCATCTCCGTGGCCCGAATGAAGCTAATTAATTCACTGAGGTATTCTTTCGAATCTGGTTTCAAACCATCAGAAATGCCCATTTCTTCCCTGAAACTGTCAAAGTTGTACCGCATTTCAGCAAAGTCATCTTCCGTCATGTAGTGTTTTTTGTTAGCAAGCGCCTCATATCTAGTTTTGCAAGCCTTCTCAAAGTGTTCCTCCATAGACTCGAGGAATTTGGCGAACGTTAATTCATTGAAGAAGTTTATGGGGAGGTTGTGCAATCCGGCGGCAATAATGTCATTTATGTTCTCTCCAGCCTTTCGCACAGTCTCTGCATAAAACCTGAATATGGTTATGGATATATTCAGACAGTTATGAAACGCCTTTGGTTTCAACGACTTGAGTAAAGCTAAGCCAGCTTCGTTCGTGGGTGCCGTGAAATGAACGTTCACATTAGGGTTAACGACCAATTTAGCCATAGAGGTAGTCTTCCCGGTACCAGCGCTACCTTGCACCATGCAACATGTAAACAGAGAATTTGATTCTTCATATTTTACAAGATTGTTCATGTACAAACTATCTCGGGCATTCCACATAAGTCTAAGCATCTTGAATTATTGGGTGAGATATGTTATCAGTTGGAGTGTTAAGAACCAAATGGTATAGTTATATACACCCGCTCTAGATTGGTTTCGATCGGGCCGTTAAAAAATAAAGCCGTTCGAGATTTAAGGGCATTGACAAGTTGGTCAATATTGGTGGATACGGGGGGTATTTTGACGATATCATGTGTATAATTAGGGTTTTGTGAACGAATGCTATACTAGAAGTTGATATAGGTCATTGAGTCTGTATATATTTTATATGTGTACGTATGCAGATGATGAACGATCAATGTTTGGTAGATGGTTTTATCGGCTATGTGAACGTGTCGATGTGTAAATTGCATACATATACTAAATGGTGAACACAGAATTTTAGAAACAAACAACTACATCAATACATAATGGCTAACCCTTTAATAAACAAGTATATTTGGTCTGTACAGTACATATCATTCACTATCGTCTAATAGCTATGGAGGGCCACATTGCCGGTATATAATATATATATATTATTAGAGAGGCACGGAGGGCAACTCCGCAGCTAAATAATCGAACGTGTTCTAGGCTCGGAAATTACCACTCTTGAGGATTGAACGAGTTCGAGATTTAGTAAGGATAGCTATGGAGGGCCGTCCTCCGTGCCTCTCTAATAATATATATATATTATATACCGTAGTATGCTGCCCTCCATACTACCCTCCGTAGATAGCCAGTTTTGTATCGTACTGTTAATAAATGTGAATGAACGATAAACATCAGACATCTTTTGACATTTTATTCTGTGTTCTTGATACTACATAGTTTATTAACCACACGTCTAACATCATCTGTAACAAAAATAGTTTGACCATCACAAAATATTATATTGAAGTTTTTGGGGTTCACTAGGATTTCATTGGTACGCAATTGTAATTTCGGGTCATCGGTATTCATGAATACTAAGCACTCGCACGGAACCCGGTCGTATCTGTGCACCACGTATTGTTCTTTAGTGACGATCTCTAGCGCTAAAATGTGTGCCGCTATTTTACACGCATGCCATACCGATTTCAGAGTCTTTTCCATAATACCAACATTACCGTCTTGATCGGTGATTGTAGGTGGTACTGCATAATTTTTTGAAATCGAGTAGTTTGAATCCATCGCTCGTCCATTTATGAGGTTGAAATAATACCCCTTGGCGACATCGGATTGTCCGTTTACACTGATATAGTGATCGTCCTGTTCTATACTGTATATCGCCGCAAATAACTTGTCCGATCCGTTTACGTTCTGCTCTATGTTGTGACGGAACAATTCTGTGGTGTGGATGGCGGCTACCAGACTCGTGAATCGTACAAAGTTGAACTTACAGTCGTTTAACGGTTGCGACAGCACATAGTGGTCGACTAACGAATCTGGAATGTCTCTAAAATGTTGGAACGTCTCTAACCGTTCTACGATGGCGTGATTAAACGCGCAATTATACCCATCTGTAAGTCTCAATGCCCACGAAGACGATATTGATCCTGGCGCAATCTTCTTCCGTATCGACGCCAAATTTTCTGAGAAAGTGTCGTTTAACGCACGCAAACGCTTGTGTTCATACTGTTCTATGAATTGAAACAGCTCCGCATTCTCACTCTTTATCTGTTGTTTTATGGAATTGGTGTTACACATATTTTCTTCGTCGATCTCCTTTTGACGCTGTTCTATACAATTTTTGTACAAATCGATGTCGAATTTGTGTATAACCACATCGTTACATATCGAAGGGTCTGTGGAGGTATAAAATTTGGCCATTAACTCGTCACTCGGCACATAACTTGAATCCGACTGCGATATCAACTCTGACACTCTGATTGTTTCTGGATCCGAATCTTGCAAAGATTTAGCCACATTTAAACAGATTTTCAGCAAGGAAGATTGTGCCATTTCTTTTTGTCTATTTATTATTTATATACGTTAAATGTAACAGCTCGATATGCATTTTCGCAACAAATAAAACCTTTTCAGAGTACGCAAAATGGCGTACGTCAATAATTCTATAGTCGACTCGGTGTTATCCACACTAGCTCGTCACAATTTCAATGTGCATGAATACAAAATGAAACGTCGAGTGGCTAGCTTACCTAGCACACATCATCCAGATGTGGATCAGGTAGAGAAAGACCGATTCGTAATTCACCCATCTCATACGAATTTCTGGTCCAAGTTGTCCCCGAGTGAAAAGATTTTGTGTTCAATCAAACAACCTTTAATCGATATTTTAGATTATCGACAAACTCTAACTAAAAAAAGTGAGAGGGCTAAGAGATCAAGTGTGACCATACCGCTTCGGCCTACGTCCAATACTCCCCCAATCGACGTGGTTAAATGTGATACAGACGATGAGAGTGCGATCCTGGATCGTGAAGAGGAAGAAGCTAAGATAACAAATGCGACCCAACCGCTTCAGCCTACGCACAGTACTGTCCCAAACGACGTGGCTAAATGTTCTACAGACAATGCGAATACGATCATTACGACTCATACAAATGGAGTTACGAGAAAACTTACGATCATGCCATATCATAATATGCGCAATACTACCCCAATCGGCGGGACTAAATGTGCTACAGGCGATGCGAAAACGAACACTGGTTGTATAGTTGGATATGATGACGATTCTGATTCTGGGTCTGACAATGAAATAATCGATATTCCGACACACGATCGACGCTCGATCGTAATTCACGCTGACGGTAGCGACAGTGGTGACAGCGATGATGATGACATCGATGATGGTAACGCCACCGATGATAGTGACGCTACCAATGATGGACATGGTGATACCGATGGTAAACGTGGTGCTAGCGATAGAAATAATAACAATAGTATATACGAATATAGCGATGACGACGACGATAATGATGACTACCATGATGACATGACGACTGATCCTAGGATATTATACAAATCGTTGCGAGTGAGTAACTACGGCAGAACAGAAAACGATATCGCTCAAAACCTAAGCATGATGGCTCAATGCGATGATGCCGATACAACTATGGATTCACATTTCACTAATGTTATTCGCCAATATGGTCGATATAGCCCACGTCTGCATAACCCCCAACATGATCGGGTTGTATTAACCAACATGATTGGTATTGTGAATGATCTTGCCAAAACAGCGTCAGCTGTTGCTAAAGGTAGAGTAATATATCATAACGCGATACACAAGGCTATTGAACATATCCAAAATTTAAATACTGGCACTATCTACAACAATGATAGTTATATACAACAATTCGTATGGCTGTATAAGGCGTTATTACATAATAAATGTCGGCTTACGTATGCGAATGAACTTAAATTACAAATGACTCTATACATCTCAATAATGGAGCGATACTCGAATCATCCTATAGACTCGTACACTACTTTTAGACTCACCTCGAACACTGGTTTAGAAGACCCGCTATTAATGGTGCGTGATTACGATAAACTACTGGTTGTACCAAACATTACAGCACATACTATACCATTCGGAGAAATCATTCCAAATACCGTTAAAGATACACTTGTGCTTTACTCGACTGATAATAGAAGGTGTGATGATTCGGTTTACGATAAGCTAGCTGCAGAGTTGTGTAGCGCACATTTTTACAATTATGAGATCTATGAAGATACCGACATTTTTAGCAGATTCGATCGGCTAATTGGAGAGTTGAGTCGCGATATTCCAGACGTCGTTTATCCAATAGCTTTAGAATTTCAGAATCTTCTTCTTAATGATGACAATAAGTCGAATGTGCGTTTTAACGCACATATACGAGCATTGATACCTAAAGTTTGCGATTATATTCTGAGACACTTACTAACACTTTTAAACTCGATGTTCGATATTGCCAGATTGTTAGGATGCAGCGAGCAATTGCGCCGATGTATAGGTATAACTATTAGAAAAATTGAGTGTTATATGAGAATGGAACCCCGACAGTTGGGTATATTATCACAACAGCGATACCGTGCGAGAGACCTTGGTGTGTATGCCGGAGATACCAGTCAGATAGATATAAACGCGATGCTGAGCCATAAACGTGCTCTTAGTGCCATGTTGCGTAATCGGTGTGATTCCGCGCAATCTGTGATGGAACCTACAAGCTTGGGAATGGTGTTCTACTACATTCCGAGCATCATAAGTGGCGGGTTTATGAATGGGTTGGCCGACACAAGCGATTGTAAGAAAAACGCGATGTTATGGGTATTAAATTATGTACCAAATAACATAGCGAGACTGTTAGACATTATCGATCACATGACTTCTTCAGAATGGGATATTGTGAGCTATTATTTCGGTACATCTACAGTGTACATTCGCAAATGGATTGCAGCATGGCTTGGAAATATCGAGAAAATTAGAAATGTGCGATCCTTAACAAAAGATCCTGGCGAGTACGAAGTCGACGATTCGGATGATAAAGACATAGCGATGAAATGGTATGACGTGATGGTTCGTCTAAAGCTAATAGATTCCGACGATATTGCGTGTGCTACTCCAATACCAACTCGGGATTTTCAGACATTTAATACGGATTATTTCGTGCAATTACACGGATTTATAACCAAGGGCGACTTATCAGATTTTAATAGTATTCAATTAGGCGAGAGTGGAAATCCCGACACTTGCGAGTCCGAAGGCGACCTTGACGCGAATAGTGACACCGATTATGATCCCAATCGCGATTCCGATCAAGGTGGGAGTCGGTTTTTTCAGTCCAATTTGATTTCAAATAATCATACTACGGATGATTACGATATTGATGGCGATCATATAACATTCCCTGATAGAGTAAGACATGCAGATCTAAATTTTGATGCTCGTTCTGCTCGTTCTGGCTATGTAACCGGTGATGACAATTTGAGCGATTTGGATTTCTATGAAGATTCTTATTCGACACACCATTCGGACGACCTAGGTCGAGATCCTTCACGATCATCTATCCACACACCACCACTCGGCTCATATCTAGTATCATTAGACGCTGATCGAATGATCGCTGAGGACGAGACGGGATCTGAGTAACAATACCAAACAATTCTATTAGAACTCGCATAAAATATGATCGACACATTAGTTAACGTTGTATTTGGAATGACGTTGTCGGATTTAATGTGGCGCGCAACACTATGGGGGAGTGTTATCGTAGCATTGATGGTGATAATCGTTACACTATGCATAAACATGTTGACGATGTGTAAAAACTTAATCTTTCGATTTATAAAGTCCTTGTTAATCGGTACAGCCATATTGTCACTAGCATTCGATCTCAATCTATATATGTTAAAGATATCTCTGTGTTGTATATGCTTTTGTCAAGTTGTGTACGAAATCAATATGCTATTAGTGAATAGAGTCGATTGTAACACGGCACATGTTCTTTCATTCACCATACCGATACTTGGCATTGTACTTATTTGTAAATCTATATATATATATTATGTGAATAGTTAATATATATTGTGTACATAATCGATGTAATAAAACATGACTACAAATACAGTGTATATAGTTGTTTTATTTACAATATAGACTCAGTATTATAATTTATGTAACATTGTCGTGATTCAAAACACTCGTTGATACGTCTGGATATCTTGTGGACACTCCAATTTATAGTCTGCAATTCGTAATTGAATACGACATCTCCGAATATTGGCGATTCGCTCTTGATGGAAATACTGGTAGCATTATGGCGTGAAATATACGGCTCGAGTAAACCTTTGATGTTGCGAATTAACACACTTTCAACATTGGACGTGGTGTTACATTTATCTATAGATACTTCAAACGAACTCTTTATCACGGCACATATCGAATCCGATCTTTGAGAATAGGTCTGTGCGTGTAAGACACCTCTGTACGTGGCTGGACCGCTCAATAAATTTACATCATAACAGAATATTTGTCTCTTCATAGCATTTTGGTTATCGTATGTGACTCTCACGAATGCGAGGTTCGATACTTCACACGTCGATAACTGTACAACGAACAGCCCTGTATTTATATCGACATCCGCACCACAGTTCGTATCGTCATCCACGTATACTCGACCAAATCGAGCAGGTGCTTTCATCTTGCGAGTTAACATTTTGATACGCAACTCTTTTGTATCTTGGTCGTAGCTCAACACACTAATGTCGTATTCAGGCTGAATGATTCTGTACCATCCCACAGTAACGTACGACACTGTTAGTATTTCGTCCACAAGATCCGAGGAATATATTACCGGGGGATTGTCGTATCTGTAAGGTCCACTAAGCAACAAACCCTTATCGTTTTCGTCCTGCAGAGTATCACGTATAATCTCTGGAAATAGCACAATTCTGGACGATATCGTTAACCCATATGTAATATTGTGTCTATCGAGTAACGCGAACCAGAAACGAATTGATGGGGTGGCGTATAGTTTAGGATCGTCCTGATAACCCGAAACACGGTCTCGCTCCAGTGTATCGAACCGATATGCTATATCAATCCCACGACCTTGTTCCATTTCGCATTCGATAAATACGCACCACACATTATCAGAGTGGTCGTGAGGACATTCAGGTTTCAGTACATGACGATAGTCTGTGCACACTTCTTCGAATGATACAATCACAGCTTGGTTGTGACAGATTAGTGTCAGTACGTATAAAATGATCACAAACATTGTTATACAGATTGCCATCCTACTAAACATTCCATATTTTATATATACTCCGCACATATAAATAATAGTCTGAACAGTTTATCTATCTTGTGTACAAAGTTATAATATTGTATACAGAGTTATCTATCTTTATACAGAGTTATTTGCCCTTTAATTTATGCAAATTTTGACAACCTATACAAAAGTTTTTCACTAGTATTGGGTATGTAAGCGAAGTAATATAGTGGTATATAATGTGAGTCTAGAGTAGGCTTAAAATTAAAGGTTGTAGTGTATAACGTGACATATATAACTTATAAAGTTAAAACCGCGTAAATTATATATGCTTAGTGTAAGGGTTGTAGGTTTAGTGTAAGGACTGTAGGAACTTAATATGGATTTGTGATAGACTAACGGTGTTAAGCTAATATGGTAAGTTAAATTCATATATGACTCACACACATTTTTTGTGAATATAAAACATACATGACAACAAATATGAACTAATGCAGTTGTTTTATTACGATATAGACTCAGTATTATAATTTATGTAACATTGATGCGATTCGAAACACTCGTTGATACTTTTAACTATCTGGCGTGTACCCCAATTTATAGTCTTCAATTCGTAATTTATCAATATGGTATCTCCGAATATTGGCGATTCACTCTTGATGGTAATCCTGGTAGCATTATGTCTTGAAACATGTGGTTCGAGTAGACCTTTGATGTCACGAATTAACACAACATCAAGATTGGACGTGGCGTTACAATTATCTATAGATATTTCACGCTGAGTCTTCATCACGGCACACATCGAATTCATCCTTTTGAAATATTTTTGTGCGTGTAAGATACCTCTGTATGTGGCTGGACCGCTCAATAAATTCACATCATAGCAGAATATTTGTCTCTTCATAGAATTTTTGTTATCGTATGTAACTCTCACGAATGTAGTATTCGATATATCACACGTCGATAGTTGTATAACAACCAATCCTGTATCTATATCAACATCCGCACCGCAGTTCGTATCGTCACCCACGTACACTCGACCGAATCTGGCAGACACTTTCATCTTGCGAGTTAACATTTTAATACGCATCTCTCTTGTATCTTGGTCGTAGCTCAAGACACTAAGGTCGTATTCAGGCTGAACGATTCTATACCATACTACAGTAACAAATGATATCATCATGATTTCGTCAACAAGTTGCGCGGAATGTAGTATTGGAGGTGTGTGGTACCAGTAAACTCCAGTTAATGTCGACCCTTTTTTTTGTTCATCCATATAAGTGTGAACTATAATGCGTGTGAATAAATCGGCTCTGGCTGGTATTGTTAACCCATATGTAATGTTGTATCTATCGAGTAACGCAATCCAGTTGCGAAGCTGAGGATCGACACCCCTAGTAGGATATGCTGGATCGATCGCGGCACGATCTCGTTCCATCGCATCGAATCGGTATGATATTCTATGCCCACGACCTTGTTCCATTTCGCATTCGGAAGTCATGCATTGCGCATTTTCAACACCATCGTGAACACATTTCGGTTGTCGTACGCGATGATACTCTGTACACACTTCATTAATTGATAAAATTACAGCTTGGGTGTGCTGCATTAGTGTTATTATACATAGCGTTATTACGAACATCATTGTGCAAATTTTTTATTCGATAAAGACATCAATGCTATATAAAATATATATAAATAAACATAATAACGTGTAATTTACAAAATACACTAGTTATTCACGATATAAGTTCAGTGTTATAATTTATGTAACATTGTTGTGATTCGAAACACTCGTCGATACGTCTGGCTATCTTGCGGGTACTCCAATTCATAACGTTCAAGTCGTACTTTATCGATACGGAGTCGCCGAATATCGGGGAGTCGCTTTTAATAGAGACTCTATTATCGTCATGCGAAACGTAAGGATCGATTAGTCCTTCGATGTCACGAATTGCCACACTATCATTGGTCGTGGCGTTACAATTATCTACAGACATTTCGTACGAACTCTCCATCGCGGCGCATCTCGAATCCAATGTTTGAGAATATTTTTGTGCGTGTTGGACACCTCTATATGTTGCTGAACCCGCTAACAAATTTACATCGTAACAGTAGACTTCCCTCTTTAGAACATTTTGGTTATCGTATGTAACTCTCACGAGTGTAGTATTCGATACATCACACATCGATAGTTGTATAACGAACAGTCATGTATTTATATCAACATCCGCACCGCAATTAATATCGTCACCCACGTATACTCGACCAAATCGAGCAGGTGCCTTCATCTTGCGAGTTAACATTTTAACACGCAACTCCCTTGTATTTTGGTCGTAACTCAACACATTAACATCGTACTCGGGGTGGACAAGTTTGTACCATACTACACTAACATACGATACTGTCAATAGCCCGTTTACAATATCCGCAGAACTCACAGCCGGGGGTGCGTGGTATGCGTAATGGCTAGTTATAGATTTACCATTTGCCGTTTCGTCAGCTGTAGTTTCAACAACAACCTCTGCAAGCACCCGATATCTAGTTGGTACCGTTAATCCATATGTAATGTTGAATCTGACGAGTGGCGCAACCCAAATATGATGATTGTGGTGTGCACCATTAGTACTACGCGTATCCTTGAACTCATTATGTAGAGCCTGGTCTCGTGCCAGTATATCGAACCTATACGATATATCGTCACCACGACCTTGTTCCATTTCACATTCACAAATCGCACACACTGCATTTTCAGAACCATCGTGAGCACATTTCGGTTGTGGTACGTGACGAAATTCTGTACACACTTCATTAACTGATACTACAACAGCTTGGCTGTGACAGAGTATTGTCATCATGCATAAAATAATTCCAAACATCATTGTGCAATTTTTTATTATTCGATAAATACACCAATGGTGCATAAAAAATATAAATAAATAAACATAATAAATCGTTATTTACGATATATGTTCAGTGTTATAATTTATGTAACATTGTCGTGATTGGAAACAGTCGTTGATGCGTCTAGCTATCTTGTGGGTACTCCAATTCGTGACACTCAAGTCGTAGTTTATCGATACGGAGTCGCCGAATATCGGCGAGTCGCTTTTAATAGAAATCCTAGTATCGTTCTGTGAAATGCGAGGATCGAGCAAACCTTCGATGTTGCGAATTAACACACTTTCAACATTGGACGTCATATTACATTTATCTATAGATACTTCATACGAACTCTCCATCACGGCGCATCTCGGTGAATCCAATACGTGAGAATATTGTTGTGCGTTTTGGAAACCTCTGTATGTGGCTGGACCCGCCAGCAAATTCACATCGTAACAGTAGACTTCCCTCTTTAGAACATTTTGGTTATCATACGAAACTCTCACGAGTGCGAGATTCGGTATGTTACACGTCGATAGTTGTACAACGAACAGTCCTGTGTTTATATCAACATTCGCACCGCAATTCGTATCGTCGTTAATGTATATTTTCCCAAATCTAGCAGGAGCTTGCATCTTGCGAGTTAACATCTTAATACGCAACACCTTTGTATCTTGGTCGTAATTCAACACACCGGCGTCGTATTCGGGGTGAACAAGTTTGTGCCATACTATACTAACGTACGATAATGTGACTACTCCGTTTACAAGATCCCCAGAACTTACTGACGGGTTAGTACTGTACGCGTAATGGGAACTAATCGACTTACCATTCGCCGTTTCGTCAGTTATAGTATTGTATATAACATCTTCGAGTACCTTCACCCTGGTTGGTACTGTTAGCCCATATGTAATGTTGAATCTGACGAGTGGTGCAATCCAGTAATGCAAACTGGGGTGTGCGCCCTTAGTATGATATATATGATTGTACGCACTATGTAGAGCCCGATCTCGTTCCATTATATCGAACTGATAATATATATCATCACCACGGCCTTGTTCCATTTCACATTCACAAACTGCGCACACCGAATTATCAGAGCCATCGTGAGCACATTTCGGTTGTAGTACACGACGATACTCCGTACATACTTCATTAACTGATACCACCACAGCTTGTGTGTGATGTATCAGTGTTAGTATACATAACGTGATTACGAACAGCATTGTATATTTTTTTTATCATTGATAAAGACGTCGATGGAGTATAAAATATATATAAATAAAATATAATAAAGCGTAATTTACGATATAAGTTCAGTGTTATAATTTATGTAACATTGTTGTGATTCGAAACACTCGTTGATACGTCTAGCTATATTGTGGGTGCTCCAATTCATGACACTCAAGTCGTAGTTTATCGATACGGCGTCGCCGAATATCGGCGAGTCGCTTTTAATAGAAATCCTAGTATCGTCTTGTAAAATGCGAGGATCTAGTAAACCTTCGATGTTGCGAATCGATACACTTTCAATATTTGACGTCATATTACATTTATCTATAGATACTTCATACGAACTCTCCATCACGACGCATCTCGGTGAATCCAATACGTGAGAATATTTTTGTGCGTGTTGGAAACCTCTGTATGTGGCTGGATCCGCCAGCAAATTTACATCGTAACAGTAGACTTCCCTCTTTAGAACATTTTGGTTATCGTATGAAATTCTCACGAGGGTGTGATTCAGTATATTACACGTCGATAGTTGCACAACGAACAGTCCTGTGTTTATATCAGCATTCGCACCGCAGTTCGTATCATCACCGATATAAACTCGTCCAAATCGAGCAGGGGCTTTCATGTTGCGAGTTAACATGTTAATACGCAACTCTTTTGTAGTTTGGTCGTAACTCAACACGCTAACATCGTACACAGGATGAACAAGTTTGTGCCATATTATACTAACGTACGATAATGTGACTAGTCCGTTTACAATATCTCCAGAGCTTATTGACGGGGGTGCGCTGTACGAGTAATGGTTAGATAGCGATTTACCATTCGCATTTTCATCAGTCATGGCGAGGTATATAAGATCGTCAAGTACCCGCTGCCTGGTTGGTATTGTTAGCCCATATGTAATGTTGAATCTGTCGAGTGGGGAAACCCAGAAATGATGATTATGGTGCGCACCCCAAGTACTACGCGTATCCTTGAACTCATTATGTAGAGCTTGCTCTTGCGCCAGTATATCAAACATATACGATATATCGTCACCGCGACCTTGTTCAATTTCACATTCACGAATTACGCACACTATATTTCCAGAACCATCGTGAGCGCATTTCGATTGGGGTATGGGACGATAGTCTGTACACACTTCATTAATTGATACAATCACAGCTTGACTGTGACAGATTAGTATCATCATGTATAAAATAATTCCAAACATCTTCGTGCAATATTTTTTACTCTATTAACAGCTTTCACACTATAAACATAATATATATACATGACGTATAAATATATATAATTTAAAATCCGACATCAAATTATATCGGTTTGTAGTTCTTTTTTAATTCAGTGTGTATAATAGTTGATAAACAAATGGTCTATCCCATACGGACTGAAGTTTTGGTGCTCTAGACGTACTTTCATATCACCAGTACCACCCGAAATTCTTTCGACACTGTGAACAATTTTTTTTCTGTCTATATCTATAACATCGAGTATATCGGTCATATGGCGTTCGTTGTTACAATCGTTAATTGTTACATCGTAACCATCGTCTGGTAACTGATGCAATGATCCACAAATTTGTTTTAGGGAAGAGTTTGTATATATGGAGCTCAATCGTGTAGATACATATACGTGTGGTATACTTAATTGTAATACGGTATTTCTCACACTTCTAGCCTCTGGACTTTCGTTGTCGTAATATACCACAACAGTGCCTGAACGAATAGCTTCTTTACACGGTTCACTATCCATGTTGAAAAATAAGTCTGATCCTCTAACCGGCCATGAACAATCCTTATTTTCACCAATCGTAACCATCCCATATTTAGCAACGTGTCTGTAATGTTTGGATACCAGCGAGATAGCGAGGATTGAGTCTTGAAATGATTTGAGTTGTACGTCGTATTCTACAGGTATGAGTTTGAACACTGACGACATGTATTCTGATCTGGTATATAAAATTTCCGGAATAGCTACCGAAGAAACGTCGGTGATCCAGGTATTCGTTATGTGCGAATGGGTGAATACTCCACCGTTATTAGCTTGCTCCTCCAAGATCTTAGTATACGGCGATGGTGTAGCAGCCATCATATCTCGGGTAATTACGTATCCAGGCATACCTATAGCGTGCCAGTTTACACACAATCCACCGCAAGATTTGTGTATGTTAAAATCTGCAACTCTAGATTCATCACCTTCTATGTCGAATCTATATATCAAATCTGATCTACCAACCTCGACTTCACACTCTACAATTCTAGACGTATGACCTCTCATGGGGTATAAATTATCATTATTGCAGACTGTGTTGTAGTTAATTACAGTTTCTGCCATTACAACACTGTATTGTAACAACACGCATAATAATGGTATAAGCAACATTTTTAACTCAGTAGTATTGATTATACGGTTTATTCAATTCGTTAAAACATTTTAATATGATAAAAAAACTTTATATAACAAGATATGAAGTATAAGACAATGTTTTTATATATTATAGCATATAGAAATTTACAGACATATTTCTACAACTGTGCGCGAGCATTCTTGGGATTCATGATGCCGGTCAGAGCAGCTCGTACGTTCTCTGCATCCCTTGGTATCGCGGGTTCTTTAAATTTTGCTACATATGCTGGCGGTGTTGACGATATGATCTTGAGAGGTTGTCCCGGTATGGAAACGGTCAATGGATTCTTGGATAAATCTCTCTGTGTAAAAGTGAAGTTTAAGCTGGTAGGTCGACGGGGTCTTCTCAAGAATTTGGATTTCAATGAAGGCCTCTGTACTTCTTCTTTCACATCCTTATCGACGGGTTCTGGGACTGACGACTCGCGACCTGCTAACACCGTCTCAATCTCGTCTATCAACTTATCTTCGGCACAAGGTTCCACCGCGTCACACTTTTCACTATGACCGCTACCACCACTTGGTAACTCTTTCTGCACATTCACAGCTTCTAAGGATGTTTCTAAATCCTGTAGAGTTTCGATGGTCTTTTTTTGTACGTTCACCATCACTTCCGAAAGTGAATTTAGCTTTGATGGTTCGTCGGTCGATTGTGTGTGATCGATTATTTCGTCGTCGGAACTTTCTGAATCTGCTGCATTATCGACGAATTGATCGGCTATATTGGAACGGGCAGCTAACGTAAGTTCGTCTTCATTATAAGACAAAGCTGTGTCTGTGATATCATTGATATCCATTACTACGTGTACCTCAGGGTTGTTTGACTCCATGGTTTTAGTTTTGTATGTATTGTGATACTACTCGACGTTTTGTGATAATATACTATACAATGTTGGTGTATTATATTACATCGTGTGTTGAATATCGAACTGCTTCGTCTTTTAATATAGTTTTTTTTATTATATCTCGAATAGCTTGTGTATTCGGATATTGTGATAAAATAACTCAACAATGAAATTGTAGTATTGATAAAATATATTTTGCATACATATAAAGGGCATATCGTACACATTAAGAATATTACACATTACATTACAAATTAATACGGTCGCATACCAAGTTGCTTTAGTTTCAGTCTCTTGATACACGCGACTCTATGTCTATCAATATTATTTGGGGTATATAAGATTTTACACACATCACACAGTTCTTTTCCTAAAGATATAGTTGGGTTCACAGATAATTGTTTGCCGTATCTAGCAGAACATCGTCTGTAGTGTCGACTCCAATTATGCGTATCGTACTCTTTACAACATATGTTGCACATTTTATATTTCTTGGGTCGTTTATACGACCGGTGAGAGTCCGACGATCCCACACGCGAGCTGGTCTTATTCTTCTCACTCGACGTTTCACTACTTGCACTGTTCACATTGTCAAAGTTGAAATGTCTCGCGTCACAATCGTGGTTACTATCATTATCCATATGAGAATCGTAACTCGGGGTGCTCGATAGCGTACTCATCTCTGATTTAATTTCCGCTTCTATTTTAATCGCGGATTCTATGCGAAGGTCTTCAGCTTCTGCTTCTGTTTCGGCAATCTCGTGTTCATCTCTCAAAATAACGCTGAATCTTTGGGCAATGCCTGATGTTGAATCTGATGACGAATTCTTTAACGCACCAGATAGATCTATGATTAGTGGTCCGATATCACTATCGATACTGTCAAACCCAGAGGTGAAACCTCTAAAGATAGTTGATTCAGATTCATCGTGTATTTCTTCAATAGTCATAGTTGCGACTTGAGCTGCACACCATCCGCAGCAACGGCTACCAAGTATTTATAACATATTAACAGTATATAAACAAACGTGTTCGAGTTTTTAACATAACGTAAATATTGATAAGTTTAGTCAGTTTTTTTTTTAAATAATCGTATGATGACATATTTGGATCTTATTATATATAATTTTCACGATATTGGTAATTTTCTAGTTTGTCAGCTATCTCAATCACAGTTTCGGGTTCGTCATCGCACATATCATCATCATCGTCGTCACTATCAGTGACACTGTCTTCATCCTCATAGTAGTCTCCTGATCTTACACGTACTTCATTACATTCATTATCCCACGGCATCGTCCTTAATCGCTCTTTTAGTGCAATCATAGCTGCCATCTCCTCTTCCGGAGTGAGTTCCAATTCGTCGTATGATCTACATGATATTTCGTCATCAAACATCTTCAATCCAGGGTTGTCATTCATCATTCGCTTAACCATGAACTTAGCACCAGTTCTACCGATAACGTCGTACGCAAGTGCCGTTAGTCGTTTCACTTTAGCACTACCTTTAACAAAACGTGGATCAGATTGGATGAGCTCACTGACTGTAGTGATTGCGATTTGTACCAGAGCACCATTACTAAAGAACTCCTTATGCTTCCGCATCGAAATATTGACGAAACGAGCAATTTCTTGTCCAACCACTGGTAAAATCGTCTGGTACAGTTTAATCTTTTGCTCTGTTGTAAACCCGTACTGTTCATCTTTTAGCCAATCATTCGTCTCAAATACGTCACCTATCGCATAAAACAGTGACTGGGGATCCAGTAGCATATCGAATCCTACACCGAATTTTAGACCACCTTGTATCACTTCGTTCGGTGCATCATGACTTACGTACTTTATACTTTTACAATCTATACAATCCGCACACGACCCTCGCTTGAGATAAATATTATCGTCGAATTCGTAATCAGAATCATCCGAATCACAATATTCCGAGTCTGAGTCGGAGACATCAGATACCTCGTCCTCATACAACATTTCTATATGGTCTGGATCCGGTACGTAAACGGTCGAATCCTCCCATTGACTAAGAGCTTCCTCATCAAGTTCATCAGGGTCATTCTCCACATACGATCGAAAATCTTTATATAGGTCTTTTGATCTGTTATGTTTTGCGTTGAATAAACCTTTATATTGGGTTTTTGATCTGTCACGTTTTGCGTCGAATAAACTTGCCATATTGTTATATGGAGTCAAATTAACCAGCTGCTAATGCGAAACTTGTAAAAAATATATCACTAGCATTAAGTCAGTTTATATTTTCTATATAATATTAAAGTTTTTTTATCATTCGCAGTTATACACCGGTATCGATATATGTGCTTAATGTGTGGTTATTTAGTGTCCGGCTGTTAGTTTTGGCGCTCGCTACGGAGGTCCGTCCTCCGTGCCTCTCTAATAATATATATATATTATATACCGCGGGTCGCTGTCCTCCGTCGTCCTCCGTTGGTCCGTGCGTCGGTGTGGCGAATGGGAGCGAATCGGTCGGAATGGCTGCGAATTTGAGCACCGATCGGTCGGAATGGCTGCGAATTTGAGCACCGATTGCACGGAAACCTCGCCGTAGCCACCTATTCCGCCCCCATTTCAGTCCATTTCACCATCGTTCCACCCCATTTCACCCCCATTTCACCCACATCTAGCTCTCGCACCGCCAACTCGGGACAGTCCCAACGGGGAATTCCCCAACGACCACGCCCACTCTCGAACACGTTCGATGTTTTAGCTGCGGAGTTGCCCTCCGTGCCGCTCTAATAATATATATATATATTACACCGGCAAAGTAGCCCTCCACAGCGATCCATCGGAACGACCCAATCCAGCCAAAATAGACCAAAAACACCCAATTAACCACCTGTTCGACCAACCCTCGTCCGATCGTATAACACGCACCGATGTTACTCCTACTCATTCTACTTTCTACAAAACACATCTACATCTATCTCGCCGATCAAAAAACTACTACTACTACTACTCCCCAACCATCCAGACGTCAAACATCATCGTGAAACCATCGCAAACCATCACAAGCCAAAACGACCCTGCTTAAACACAATCGCCAACCCGAGCTCCCCAAATCAAGACCGGGGCGCAATCTACAACACCTCCCCAACTCAAACCCCATCACATCATCATCACCCCCATCACAGACCAAAAACTCAGTCTGCTTTTAAACACAGTCCCCCAGTCAAAAACGCCCAGATCAAGAGCGAACCCTTAAACACCATTCGCAGTCAAGAACGACCAAACCAAGAGCAGGGCCCTTTTCCAACCCTGTAGTTTGTTGAGAGTACTGTAACTAGCGGGAGTGTACAGATTCCCCAGTGTCCCCGCAGCGAGTGTGCACGGCGGCTAGTGTCCCCGCAGTCGGTGTACATTCGCCCTAGTCACCGGTGGTCGGAATCTATCGCGCGCGCGACTATCCATACCGGCGCCGTATCATGATCGTACTCATCCCCCACTAGTGTCCACCCAACCCAGTGTCCACCGACCCCAGTGTCCACTCCAATCACAACACCCCCTACAACCATTAAAAAAGAACAATAAAAAACACAAACACAATCACACACACCAACACCCCGCGCAAAAAAAAATAAACACAACTTTTACCCAACACAAGTTAACCCTGATCTTGTTTCGGTTTTGGTGGGTGCCCGGACCGGATCCGCCGCCCGCACGACCGTCCCGCCCTCACCGAACGCGTCCGACTCCCCGACCAAAAAAATATCCTAGCGACGGAGTGGCGTCTGCGAAGTCCTATATGCAGCCTATCTTTATGTACACTAACTCGTTATGTTCTATATTTGGGGATGGGTATTAAACATGGGGAAAATACGATACTGTACTTTACTCATGACATCAAAATATAATTATTCGATGATCATAAAACTAGCCCATGTACAACACGGCATGTTGACGCCCAGTCCCGGCCATTTGTTTACATGCATCGGCTCGGCGATCTGTCAAAACAGTGGCGGATCTGCATTCTTTGTTGATCATATGTTTACATAAAGTCAAGTCGTTAGATAATGCTATCGTGAAGTCCGCGGATCGAATAACATGATTATGCATGTTTTTAGGAAACACAATGTAATCACTTACCTAGTAACCCTGGTATTCTGGAAGAAAAACGTTTCTCGTGTGTTGTTTGGAAAAATTCGTGCCGCTGAATCCGGCCCGTTTATAAATTTGATTTTATAAATTGTTTACATAACTATTTAATTAATTTTCGATATGAGCAAGATTACAAACCACGAAAAATTGTATGCAGGAAAATATTATGTATTCAGACAACTCGTTGTCCAGATTTCGTCGTGGTTTACGTTCTTGCTCATAGTATAAAACTCAATACAAATGATTGAAAATCGATAAATTCCCATGATTTTCCAAATTATGCCAAAATTGGATCCCAATATCTTGCTAAAACAAAAATATTGGACTAAAAAAAACATCTTGTTACAGCAAGATAGGATAAAAATTAAAAGATGTGATCCATTAATTATAATTTTTACACATGTGTAATTTTCAAGGAAAATGGGGGCCAGCTTTTGTAGCTTGTCCTTTACGGGTTATGTTAATCGACTTATCTCCCTTTGATTGTATTGTGCTTCAATGGTTACGGAATTTATGTGACAGTTTAATTCATCGGCGAAATAAAAGTAATACGAGAAGATAATTGTTGTCAAGTCTTTTAACTACATGTATTTTATTTGCAGATTCAACATTTGAGATAAATTGTATTTGCAGATTCAACATTTGAGATAAATTCGACCTATCTTTAAAAGCAAAGTCATACAATATTGTTGATTATTGTCATCACAGATTTTCAATGATGATCATCGGAAATCTATAATTCTTTCCTCGATCAAAGATGTACATAAACTTTTCAAAATAATTGAGATATATGTTTTGAGATCCTATGTAAAAATCTATCATTTTATAATGTTTTATAAGGACATGTCTATTTTCAAGATGAGAAACTTATCATTCGATGCATAAATCACTGCATGAAAAACCACCTTTTGTATATCCAAAAGATGGACAAAAGGCCACATTTCATTCATTTTTTTTTTTACACCTTTTATGCTCCTTTAATTTTTTAATGAAAGGTACAAAAGATCAAATTTTGTACAGCTTTTGAATGCAAAAAAGATATCCAAATGGCCCACTTTTATACACCTTTTTTTACATAAATATATATTTTCCCATCTTTTTGAGAAAAACATTTTGTCTTTTTGCATCTTTTTACATAACAAAATCTGACCTTTTGATAACTTTGCCATTAAAAATTTCTACATTTATATACCTTTTATATACTTTTCAGATTTTGATATATCAACTTTTATTTACCTTTTCGTGAATGAAACTCATCTTTCTGCAACTTTTGCAGAGCTTTTAATGTTACAAAATGTCAACTTTTAACTACTTTTCTGCATTAAATTTCAACTTTCATGCAGCTTTTTTAAAGGTCAAAAAGGCCATCTTTTGACATCTTTAATACCTTAAATCTCCACTTTTTTTTATGGTATTCAGAGTAAGGAAACAATACTCAGACTCTATTCCTTTTCATATGTGCACAGTATAAATATTTGGCCAACTATTTCAGCAGTTCAGTGGTATAATAAAAGTACTGGGATCCATTGATTCGAAATGATCATACAAATACATGTGTAGTTTAAAACAACATTTTATTTGTGTAAAACTATACAACAAACAAATGGAAAAAAACCAAAACAAAATATGACTAGAACTTGTAAGTGCTAGACAGGAGTAAATTTAGTGTGTTAATACTTTTGACCTACATCCATCTTTACCCAAATCAAGTCTCAAAAAATCAATGACATTGTTTTAGAGAAAGGAGATTATTGAGTTATGTTTAATGCTTAAAATTCAAACAAATTTAATCCAGAATGTAGCTACAAAAAAGTTGACTTTCCCTGAGAGCATTAATTTAAGAATTAATTTGCATTACATGAGGAGTCTTGAGGCCTTATCATGACCCTTTTCTTAAGAAGAATTTTAAAAGATTTTTCATACATGTTCCCATGTAAAAATTTCATCCCTTGTTGTGGCCTCAATGTTTGTAGCCCAAACTTATCCCCTGGGGTCATGATTTTAACAAGTTTAATCTAATCTACCTGAAGATGCTTGCATGAATATGACAAATCTTGGCTTTGCTAGCGCTGTTCTTGAGAAGAAGTTTCAAGATTTTTCCTATCTATAGACCGATCTTAATTAGATGCTCATAAATATTCATATAAAACCGAAAGCGAGGCTAAGCTAGGTGTTCCCATATGTAAACAACATGGCGTGCTCCAGTGCAACTGCTACTACGACTGCTTTTACGAAGGATTTATCTCTTGTTCCCGATGTTACATTCGTATTCGTTGAGAATTTTATTAAATCTCAATCAACTAGCTCCGGAAAGGAACAAATGAATAAAGGTTTCAAGTACTACAGTGAGCAATATGTGCATTCTGTGTCGGGTAAGTTGTCAAAAATTTATACGACAACAATATAACAATGTACGATTTTCCTTTCTGGTGTTCTGGAAAAGCTGCAGTTTTAATAATTCAGTATGAGAGATTATCCAATTAACCTAATATAAGGCTGCTTTTTCAAAATGATGGACAACATGAACGGTAAATAATAAAGTTTATCACCCAAATCAATTGAAAAAGAGGGGGGGGGGTCCATTTTCGTTGTGCTTCGAGTGGTCTAATAATTTCAAGGTGTTTGTTTGCTGACCATACAGTTAACATTAATTATGCATTGTCTACTATCAATGTTGTCAGAGAAGAGTGGAAGCCTCTGGATTAATAATTTTCAATCAATTCAAAAGTAAAGGGAAAAAAGTTTCAAAATGATTTTTTATAAAAAGCATGATCATGTAGAATTGTATAAAATGTGTTTACATATAATTCATCATACATTACTTACGGTTTTTCTTTCTTCACGCTGAATACACACCGTATCATATAGAAAAATATGAAGATGTGGTATTGTCAATCACAATTATGTTATTTTTCAGTTTATGAAGATGATGAGGGTTGCCTTGTTAAAGGAAAATGTTACACATCACAAAGGAAAAATGAGTCTCCCTATGATGTAAAGGTATAAAAAATATAAAAAATAAGTTCTCCTCGGTTCATTTTCACTTAGAAATATTTAAAACAAATGTTACATACATGTACATATACTGCATATGTGTTATGAAAATTAAAAAATGGTGTACGTGCATGTAAAGATATAATTTTTAATGACATTCATCTAATTTCGTTAATTTTTATCCCTTTATAAATAAACATGTATTGGTACAATAAATTGTTTTATATGCAAAATTTTTATATAACAAACAACGTAGGTAATTTACTGTTTAATTGTGCATCCCTTTGGGTGCCCCTTCAACTTACTACTGGACTTTGTAATATTGACCAATCAAATGAATGTTTACATATCACGTGGTATATTCACTCAAGCCATTTTTTCTCTGGGAAGAAGACACGGAATTTTACAAACCACCTCTTCCCCGTCCACCACCCACATTTGTGATTCCAGCTAGCCTTTTTTATGCACCACCTTTTTTATATTTAGTAGTATTCTTAACATATATCTATTGGCTGGGCTACTTTTGTCATGTCATGTGATTAGTCATATTTGTGTCATGTGACTAGTCAGCATGTTTTTGGTTGTATGTTTTTACACTTTAACTAGTCAATTTGTAGTATTGCTATATTTTGTTTTTTAAGCCCAGCCAATTAATTGTCATGTAAATGTAGTTTAGTTTTTGTCATTTGTTAGATTTAATAAATGACATTGTCTCATGATTTGAGTCCTTTTCTTCATTGATATGAAATATGCAGTATATGAAATTTGATCAAAAACAAGCTGCGATTAGCCAGAATTATTTTCCTATTATTGCAGAAAATTTGTGGATATAAACATTTGTTTGTTGTCTCATTTGGTCATCTATATACATTTTAAGTACATGTACATTGTACATATACACATGTACATGCATATATTTCAATATTGAACTTTTCATTCCCTATTTTAGGTCTTGATCAATCAGGAACAAGTAGAATATTCATTCTGCACATGTGCCATTGGACAAAGTGGATATTACGGCCATGTAACAGCGCTACTCTACGAAATAGCCTTTTATAAACTGATGAAATATAAGCTTATTCCAACAGATATTGCAAGAACTTCATTACCCCAAACATGGCATGTTCCAAGAGGTGAAAAACTACAGGGAGAAAAGGTTGACAATATTGTTGTGCAAGGGTACGACCGGAATAATCCACAGAGAGCTACAAAAGGAATTAAGTCAACATTATATAATCCTATATGTGGAGAGGAGGAATTGGATGTGAATGGGTTTTTGGATGAAATCAAGGACCTAAACATCATATTTAACACATCAGTAGAAAATTCAACAGAAAGGGTGCAGACAAAATTTGGCAATTTTCAAAAAGGAAGTGTACTCAGCTATCAGCAGAAGTTAGCAACTGATTATGTTCTTAATCTGATGGAAGTTAATGACTTTCCAAATTTGCCAGTGAGGAATGTAATGAAGGATAATGTGTCATATGTACTGAGTGAAAATCAATTAAAAAAATTTGATTCCTTGAAATTAACAGAGCTTGAGAGCATTGAAATGGAGGAAAGCACCCGGGAGCAGTCGAATGATCCAAAGTGGCATAAACTGCGGCATGCTAGAATCACAGCTTCTTCATCAGGGGAAATTGCCAAGCGACGGGCAGGTAATTATTGCAAATAATACTTTTTAAAGTCTTTTTTTTCATAGATCTTTTTTAAAAACTGCAATGTAAACAGCAATAAAAATAAATTTTGGTATTATAAGCATTTGATTTAGAAATTTTCAGAAAAAAAAGAAAAAAAATAGTAAAATTTTCTTTTACTTAACAACATGTACAAAAAAGTTATTTACATGTACATTGTATCTCCCAACAAACATTGCTTATTGTTCATGTTGTTAAAAATTGTAAAGACAACATTTTGCATATTTTTTCAGATGGCAGAAAACTAGCAGAGAGGTTACAAACAGCTAGACGTTTTCAGTCTGCTGCTATGAAACGTGGCATTGAGTCTGAAGGTGTTGCTGCTCAAGCATATAGTGAGGTAAATTGTACTTTACTTGATGACATGTTACATGTACATGTATATCATTGACTTACATTTGCATCATATCCTTTCATTTTATATTTAGATTGACATATATATTTTGTTTAGAATGAGTTTTATTTTTCTTTCCGTGCTTGTATTCTACATAGGCAGCTGACGATTTTATTTAAAAAAATCAGATAAAGAATAACTGTCAAGGAGACCTCACACTGTCTACATGTACATACAAATAACGTATAGAACAGCATCCATGTATATTGAATCAGATTTATTGTGCAACTGAACCTGTTGATGAATTTACTAATTGTATTTTTACTGTTCTTTTTTTCAATTTTATTATGGACATTATTATTTTTATTTTTTTTTACAGAAAATGGATAACAATGTTAATCTGTATCCTTGCGGAGTGGTTGTTAGTCCTTTTTCTCATTGGTTGGCTGCAACTCCAGACAGGAAAGTTTACTGTCCATCAAGGGATCCACCTTTTGGATTGCTAGAAATAAAGTCCCTGGACACTGATGACTTGTCAAAAGTGAAATGTCTTTGAGAGGACAATGGACAATTAAAATTAAAAACAAACGATAACTACTATTACCAAGGTCAAATGCAAATGGCTGTAACAGGATTAGAGTGGTGTGATTTTTATGTATGGTTGGAAAATGTATCTCACTTGGAAACAATTTATTTTAATGAGCAGTTCTGGCAGTGTGCAAAAGACAAATTGGATTTATTTTTTCTGACTTATTATTTGGAATAAAATTTGTATTTCAGTTATTTGCTAAATATGTGATATTGTTAGATGAAATAAGAACAAAAAATGTGAAACATAAGTTTTATTTTTTCTGCTTTATTAATGGCCTTCTGAATAACGTAAGAAGATTGGCCACGGTCCACAACTGGTTCACTGATCCTGCAATTGAGAGTGGTACTGTTGATTGTAGTAGTTTATATTCCTTCACCCTCTTGGTATGCCGTTCAACATGTATTCTTAGTGATGCAATTTTCTGGTTGTCTTCTATTTGTGAAGCTGTGAATTGGCCATCTGCGCACAAGAAATGTGGTGTTGCCACTGAAATTCCGGTGTCTTTCAATACATTATTCAGGACAAAACCCTTATCTGACATTATTTGGTCACCTGTCTCCATGAGTTCAATAAGGCCACAGCGTTTAGTAATTTCAACATCAGACATGCATCCAGAATATAAAGAGGATATAAAAGTGATTGATCCATTAGGTGCTATTCCTACTAGACCCTTCCATGTGTTGTGGCTCTTGTAGGTTGAAAATGTTTTAGATGCAAGGGCCAGTGAGGATGGTCTTTCTGAGAAAATCTCGGTACAGTCTATGATGATGCGAGTCTTTGGATATGAACCTTTGAAATCATTAGGCATATGCTGCAATATTTTTTCTCGTGATGGCCAGATATTTATACCCCCCAACAAAAAATACATGTAATTTGCCCAGGTTATATTTTTCCTGCTTACTGTGGACTTATGGATATTAAATCGTACAGATAAATCATCAGATAGGAAACCACATTTCAATCTACATAGAAACATGAAGAGCTCGTCAATTGGGTCCATTGCTTTTGGTCTACCTCTACTACTCAATTCATCATCTTGGCTGTAGTAAACGCTTTTCATGTGAAGAGCGGTTGGTTTAATTGCATTGTAGAATGTAAGAAATAAAGCATAACTGGGAAATCCTGTGTAAAATTCTACCATTTCATTGTCAAATGAAAATCGGTTGATACCAAAGCGTTCGAGGGTCAATATTGTATTTAAAGCTTCTATTTCTTCATTCTTAGCTTTAATTTCTGATTCTTTATCTTCCAAAATCTTCTGCAGTTCAGCAAGCTTTGCACTACACTCAATATGGGGGTCTTTGTTTCTGTAAATAAAAAAACCCATAAAATAAACATTGAAAGTATCATGTACATATGTATTTAAATTCAAGAACAAAAACAAAATTGACTTTTCAGTATTGTCTCACTTTTCATGAATTATTAAAATGGAAAATTCAACTTCATACCATGTTGTGTGTGTGTAAAATTTACAAAACATAAATTGTTTATCAAGTAAATGAACATTTATCATTAATAACAGATTGTTACTGCATATACATGTTTGTATGTAATCATCTACACGTAAATGTTAATCTGTGAGGGGTTCAAACTGTGAAATTCTTCTTATGACACAAAATATTGTGTTTAATTTATCTCAGGCTGTGTCATATCTACTCACAAATACATACTTTATGCAATTATGTATTTTTATATGTGATTGATGGACAATTATTGATCATTATACATTAGTCACAAAGGCAAAATAAATTGAAAAAAAAATAATAGAAACAAGGTTTAGGGGCATGCACAACTTACCCATCTGATGACACTTCTGGCAAATTTTCATCATGTAAATCATCACTTGTTTGCAGTTCTTGGGAGGAAGAAGGTACATGTATCTCGGCTAATACTTTTTTGTGTTGCGAAGTCCTTTCTTTCGGTGGCTTTCTTGTATTGACTTCACCAGTCCACTGGAATACTGAAGGAACAGCGTCAGGCTTTAGGCATTTTCGGATAAGTGTCCATCTGAAGTCCTCAGTCTTAAAATGTCGTGAACACACAACAGTGTTACCTCCGATATAAACAGAAATATAGGAGATCCAGTTTTTTCATAGGTTTCGTTATATATAAGAAAATAGCATTTCAAATATATCAAAAAGTCGAAGTCATGCAGAAGTACGCAAACACATTCTACTATGCAAAAACAAACGTGATAGCTTACTCTTAAATAACCGCATAAAATATTTTTATGACTCTTTTTCGGGTAATTTATTTTTATGTTATAAATAACACGTTCATAGTAAATCAATTTCTAGTCCTTTTTTACCACAAATATAAAATAACAGCCGTTGTCGTATGAAAAATCATAATGTAAACAACGCACGCGTGCATGCATGTTAACCTTAAAAAGCGGCCCTTCATCCCGACGGATAGCAATACTCCATCATTTCCTCGGGTCAGGTTTTTTCAAGGATGGTATTTTATGAAAACTGAGTTCTTTGTGGAGCCTTGCGTTCCCGTTGCATTGCGGAACACAACAGTATTCATCGCGTTTTGGAATCGGCACTTCCTCAGCCATGTTCTAATTGTTGCGGAGGAGAAACCTAACTTAGCCTCGTTTTCAACTTAATGACCTGGGGTCAATGAATACATGAATATCTTTTGAGATCGGTCTATTCCCATGTAAGACTGAATGCCTTTTGTGTCCCTACCCAATTCCTGGGGAGGGGAGTGGGAGGGATTTGGAAAAAAAACTTGAATCAGCACTATCTGGGATGCTTACTCCACCTAGGCACCTGATCCCACCTCTGGTGTGTCCAGGGGTCCGTGTTTGCCCAACTATCTATTTTGCATTGCTTGTAGGAGTTATGAGATTGATCACTGTTCGTTATCTTCACCTTGCATCTGATGATGCTTCCATATTAACATGACCAATCATAACCCTGCAATTCTTGAGAAGATTTTAAAAGATATCTTCCAATATATTTCTATGCAAGCTTTGATCCTCTTATGTGGCCCCATCCTACCCATGGGGACCATTGTATGAACAAACTCCAATCTATACTATTGTCAGGAAGCTTCATTTAAGTTTCAACTTTCCTGGCTCAATGGTTCTTGAGAAGATTTGTAATTGACACCACCTTATTTTTGCCTTTTCTTGATTATCTACCCTTGGAAGAAGACACCGCCCTTCATTTGAACAAATCTGAATCCCCTTCACTAAAAGATGATTTGTGGCAAGTTTGTTTGAAACTGGTCCAATGGTTCATGAGAAGAAGTTGAAAATTTTAAAAGTTAACGCACAGTACACAGCACAGATGACGGATAAAAACAGATAGAAATAGGACACCTTATTTAATCTTTGTTTATCATCCACAAACATTCTTCTGGAAAAGTTAGGGGCTCCTTGACATGACTAGCTCCAATTCGTCGCTTTTGAAGAAGTCGCTTGCTCTTCAAGGAGCAAGTTTCAGGAAAGACCTTATCCAGTGTGCTCTTCACTTTGGTATAAGTGTCACTCTGCCAGGATGGGGGATGAGTAATGAATCCTTCTTCACACTCCTCATCGCTTGACGTATATTCGACTTTGAGTATCCTCTGTATCTGAGCTCTTCTCTGCTCTGTCTGCCACCCTTTGCTTTTTAGATGTTCGAGGGCTCGAATCCTGCGTTTAGCTTTCTAAGAAAAGATAACAAATATTAAATGCCAAGATAACTGAAGTTTTATACTTTCTTATATAATGATGTTTCACTGGATTTTTGCTTTAAAAAGTATAATGCACAACTAAAGATATATATAGTTATAGTTATGGAATCATGATAAAGACATACAGATGTTTACACAGTTTAAATCAGATAATATAATGTAATTCCACAGTTAATTTAGAAATTTTTATCATCAATTAAAAAGGGACACATGCTCATCAAATCATGAGATTGTTCTGAAAGGTACTCATTTATTACCTCCTTTCTTTCATATACGACTCTCTTCTGTTTTTGGTCCTGCAATTTGTTTTTTCTGCTTAATGTATCTTCCTGTTTTTTGACAGGAAATACCTTCGTAAACCACCTTAATATAAACAAAATTCATTATTATTATAGAGCAAAGAATGGAAATGTTATAATGAAAAGAGCTATATGTATCATCAGCAAAATAAAAGTGTTTATATATGTATATTTTTCATTTAAACTTACATTGAATTACTCGCTCCTCTACACTGGTATTCCAGCCTTTCATGAAAGTGGAGATATGAGATGACATCTCCTGGTTTTCATCATCCTGTGGTCTATTTGGTATATATGCATGATAGTTTTTTTTCATAATAAATGCACAACATTTATTCAATGACTTTTCTTCATTTAATTACTCAATATAATTTTAAGTTAATACTTTAAACTTAAGTTCATTAATTTAACACATAAAAGTAAAATAAAGTTTATTAATGAAGACATTAAGATCTTTAAAAAAAGAACAACCTTACTTTAAATGAAATTTGGGAGTTTTTGTCTTTACTACCTATATCTTTTTAGCTTTGCATACAGTTTTATTCAAATACAAGCTGATTTACATATTAGTCAATAGAAATTTTATTATATTCAAAAGATCAATATGATAGATACATATATTTATTTCATTGCAATTTAAAATCAGAGTAAGTACGTGGCATGACAAACTTACTTTTTTTCTCTCTCTCCACGTAAAACCTCTCTTTAAAACATCACCGTATCCATCTCTTACAGCATTCTGGCAGTACAATTTAAGGGAAAGTAAACATAGAGAGAAATTACTTGTAGTAGCTAGATCTACATATTTTTTTGAACAACATAAAGTTTTTGTGAAGTATCTTGGTTACAAATTTCATTTTACTTTTTAAAATATTGGACATTCTAAATTAAATGATGTAAATATTAAGGAATGTGAATAAGTCATTTACCCGTACACTTGGGGGAACATGTATTTTTTCTTCCCTGGAGTCCTCTCTATCAAGCTCTTTTTGTTCCAGGACTTTAATCCTCTCAAGTATTTCGTTTTGCTGCTTGAGCAGTGTGTCAAGAATACTTCTTAATGCTAAAAGAATTAATCACATATATATATATATATATATATATATATATATATATCTCAACCTATCTTGTACATGGATGATGATTTTATATTACTAAAATTACACTTGTCTTCCCTACCTTACACCAAATTCTATTAAAATTTCTTTGTTCAGTTGTTTGAATATTACACCCCAATGTAACATGTGTTCATCTTCATCATCGGGTTCAGCAACTGATGAACCAAGGGAGGCTACTGACACGTGAAATGTGGCATCAGCTGCAGCTACAGACTGAAAGAATATAACATATTTTTATAGAAGTGTATAATAGGGATTCATCTACTGAGTGTTCCTGACATGAAGAATTAATTCATCCATTTAAAAACCTTAATTGTCCTATGTGGAAGCAAATGTCAGGGATATTTCGTTACTAATTTCCAATTATATGTTCTTAATTATTTCAAGATGTTTAATAAAAATATGTTATGAATGTTATTGCATTCATGTCAATATAACGTATACCAGTACCTCTTCTGTATCAGTAGGATTTTCCAAGCCCCGGGCGCAAACCCACTGGAGGTCTTCTTGCAGTTTACCTATTCGTCTATACTGGTCACGGCTGATTCCTGCCATATTATTAAACTTTGTGTTCTTTGGCATTGTTCATTTGATGGAATTTTTAATCATTATTATACAACTGATTTCCATTCTTATTTTTTATTAAGTAAAAGAATAAAATCATACCAGTATTACATGATCTGTGTTGCCATAGTTCACATCCATCACACTGTATGGCCTCTTGTCTGGGGCGAACAATCTTATTGCATGCAATGCATTTGTCTGTGAGAATAAAAAAAATCAATGCACAAATAATTGTAATAATAACTTACATATTAACTAGCCGATAATTTTATTGTATGCATGTGAAATCCCGACATCTATATCAACTATCCATAGTATTTGATACAATATTATTATTTTTCTACAAAGCTACATTGTAAGTACCTTTTAAAAAGAATATTTCAGTATCAGTGATATCAAACTAGAGCAAAGCTCGTTTCAAAGCAACGAGAGGTCTTCCGTCGGAGCTGTGTAACATAAAGACCTTGAACTTGACCATATGTCCTTGGGTCAGGTCCTGTTGCTTCCAACAGTGTTTAAATATACTTTTTTCTACAAGGTGGGGAATGATTCCGCGATACCAGACTAAGTTCACAAAATCGAATGGTGTTGATAGACAGGTGCTCAAATGCATGTAGCACCGTGCATGCATGGATTTCGTGTTTCACAGTTCGTGATAATTAAGACAAGAGAAATTGTGATTGATATTGTAAATAAAACGTAGAAAATTAAATGACATTTGATACAGGAACCGTACATGAGTATGTGTGTTTGGGGTCTTACTTTCGCTTTCTTTCCCTCTTGATATGTTATACGTACCATCACCCGGGAAAAATTATTTGAAATACTTATCCAGTGTTTTTGCAAAAGACGAATACAAGTTTTTAGACAGAAAATAATCAACTGTGACAGGAAGAAAAGTACTGTAACGATATAAGTAGTTTGGCTACGCTGGTGATTCTGACTTCTCGTATGTAATTATGAAATAGTTTGAGAATTTAATATATGTCATTGAAATGAAGCTATAAAGGTGTACTATAAATTTTCATCGTAAGGTGTTTAATAAATTTATACTACTCAAGTACATGCGTGTATGATCTCATTCCACGAATCAGTCTTTTGAGGCGCACGTGTATGTGGGATTAAATTCTTTCAGCATTTTACTTTTCAGTCCCAATAATGAAGAAAAAATTACTATTTAAATTTATGAAATTTATGGCTCAGGACATAAAATAAAGGTTTATAGCTGTTACCAATATTTTATCATACAACAAAATTATGATAGCATCATATTCAGACTGAAGAGAATAATTCATCAAGTTTGAATTATTTATACATACAAATCAAATAAATTGCTCTCAAATCTTGAATATTTTATTAAACTTTAAAGCAATACAAGCTGTAACTGACGGAAAATAAATTAAAAAATAAAAGAACAAATAATCAACATATATGTGATTGAATATACATAACTTAATAGAGTCAAAGTGAAACTGAAGCAATAAACTCGTCAAATCAGCAGAAAATATAGATTCATGAATCATTGTCGTCCTGTCAGTATAATTCCTGCTCGCAACTTCCGATGTGCATTGACCTTGGGGGTCACCAGTTCGGAAAAAGCGAAAGAGAGGCACTGAGCACGTGTTAGATTTGTAAACAGTTTAACGTGCCAATTTTATAGAAAATTCACAATCAAAAATTCATTTGAGTGGCACATTTGCGTAATTATTACCTTTTTACACTTGCATAGTATTTCTAGTCATTCATGAAACAACGTAATATTTTAAAACAAACGGCACGTGTAGTTACTCGCGCCAGTTTCCGTCTTTGTATATGGCGTCGGTCTCAGCAATCCGAGTATGTTCGGCAATCACCGTTCCCATGTCCCTGTATACGACACAGTGGCGGTTTATACGAAACGTTCATTGTAGGTGTGCTCTCAAACAATATTCCCGTGATTATTTTGCAGATTTTTTCTTCAGATCTTGGGGAATATATTAGTTAAACCGGTAGGTGTTATTTGGTGAATAATTGGATAGTTGAAAAAATACCGTTAGTTACAGCTTGTATTGCTTTAATATCTATCTGTGTAAATACATGTAGGTATATTATGTACACAGTGCGCACAGAAGTCGCGTATGAATTTCACGCCAGGGGCACGTGCCGAAGTTACATAATTTGGACCAGGAGTTCTGAATCAATGTTTAATCAAAGTCATTGTTTTTAAACAATAAAACAACAAATCATTTGAAATAAGACTGGTCGGGCATGGGTTTCTGAATATTCTATACGCATGTTTAGATTTCATTTAATCATGATTATAAACTATTGATTTCAAAACATGTTCAGAAATAATTCGTTATGTTCGTAAAATGTATCCATTTTCTTTTTCACAACGAAGAATTTGAGTAAAGCTTGTGTGTTCAGTTAAAGTAGTGTGAAATTACAGATCGCTAGTCCAGCATCGATGAATCTCCGATATTAAACACACATTCAATTAGACATGATTGAGAAACGAACTGTATATTAAATTGCAGTTTTTAAAATTGATGCCTGACTCAATGCTCTAGAATTTTGAATTTAAAACAAATCAAAAGTAAGACCAGGGACGTATAAACAAGTATATACATCCCCGGAAAGACTGAATTATTCGAAAAATCCAATTTGATCAAAAACATAACATTCTGTGTTATATTTAGGACGACAATGTTTACTTTGTGTACATGCCCTAGTTCACACGCGATGGTTCCTCGAGGCGGTTACATAATTGTAAACAAAAACAAACCCCGCGGTGTGTGTAAGATGCGTGTAGTTAATGACTGAGTTATTCTATGCTTGAAGGTTTGTTTCTTCAATTAAATATATCGTTGTTTTAATAACAAACGTAGAAGAGATAACCTTTTCCTCTTTTTTCTTTGGAACGATTGTTTATATTAAAGCTACTAAATAATTTAAAAAAAAGTTGTCGATAGATGATTTTTAAAGGAACCATAGATCACGTTAAAACCTTATTTTAAAAGAATATTAGCATGGTGAAGATAACGAACAGTGATCAATCTCATAATTCCTACAAGCAATACAAAATAGATAGTTGGGCAAACACGGACCCCTGGACACACCAGAGGTGGGATCAGGTGCCTAGGAGGAGTAAGCATCCCATGTTGACCATTTCATGAAGTCAGATTTATCAATTAAAGCAAGTTTATTTAAGTTATACGCATATTTCCCCCCTTCAACTACCTAATGATACGGTTACCTGTTTGCGGGTCACGATTTTTACTCATATATAACACAATACTCGAGCAAAATATTATGTTTATGAGATCAATAAGATGTTAAAGGACAAAGAACCAGAGCCACGAATAGTCAAAAATGGCCCTTAGTCAGAACATGATATTATTCTCGGGGACAGAAACCAAGAATATCTATTTTTCAAATATGTTATCCTTTTTCCGATATCTTTTCATTTTTTTAATTTTTTTTTTTATTGACCTTCAAAGTACCCATTGTTTTGGCCAGATTGTTATTGACGTCGCAATTTTGCAACGTAACGTCACAATTTTACAACGTTTCGTGTACTTTTACATGAAAGTTCTCTAGGTATAAAAGTGAAACAAAAACACTATTCAGTGTAATTTAATTATGATATTGTAAATATTTAAATCTGTCTATGTTAATTCTATATTAAAACACACACCTATATAGTATAATTGTACATCTCTTTCTCCTCTCTCTGTTTGTCTCCTTCCCTCTCTTTATATTTTTTAAATTTTTATATATGAAACGATTCAACAGTTTTAAAGTAATATTAATTCAGTACCTCTTTACTTAGCTTTGTTATTTAAGTATGACATGAAGATAAACCCAATCCCAATATTTTAACTGTATAACCATTTATTGCACATACCGATATTTTTTTGGGGGGGGGGGGATCTTAAAATGTACACGAAAACACGGTGGATCCAACCGTTGACTTACGAATAAAATCTATTGACCTATGTGTGTGCGTTTCAATGTTACATGTAGTTTATGTTGGATATCGATCACTTCTTTTAAAAATCTTTTATAAGTTTGCGGATTTTTATTATTTGCTTGGGATGTTATTATTATCCCGCATGTACATGTAAACACGCCAAAAACAGTAATAGCCAGGCTTCGGACAGCGGCGTTATTTCAGACGCAATTTGCTACATGTACAACTTTGGACAGTGAGTAAACATTTTAATCCTATGTTTCACACTTTTATTTGTGTTTTCCTATCTAGGGAGTTACGTTTATGATGTGTGTGTGTGTGTGTGGGGGGGGGGGGGTAGGGAAATTGTTACAAAAGTAGCCATACATGTATAGAATAACACATGAACATTTAGTTCAACCATATGAATATAATTTATTTTACATTACGCTAAGAAAATGTTCACGTGAACTAATAATCAGGTAAAATATGTTCCATTTATCTAATTTCATTAGTTTCCTATCCGGATCATTTATTACAATAATATCTAGACCTGTGTGTATTTCAAAATGCCTTAATTATTATCATTAATTCCATAACATCTATGAAACGAATTCATTAATTAAAAAGTTTTATTCTGATACTGCTACATATAATAGAACCAAACTCCCTCCTCGCAAACAAAATTAAGCGGATGTTATTTTCACATAAATAGAAACAAGAATTTTATCAATCAAGGGGTTAGCACCATAAAATTTGCTTATCTAAACACTTTCACATTTCTTCCTGTCATTAGGTTTAGTTCTTATCTTACATAAAATGTATGAGGGAAACCTTTTTTCGTTATCAGACACTTCCTCCATGTTACAAACACTCAAACTAAATTAAGCAGGACAGTGGTTTAATAATGTGTTCAGTTCTTCCTTCTATAATGCTTAGTAATATTTTACTTAATTATGTAGGATAAAATATTTTAAAAATAAATACATCAACTTTTACTTCAAGAACCAATGTGATTCATATGTTCACCTCTATTTTAATCAGTACTTCTTTTTTCCATTTGTCTTTTTTATTTTGTTATAAGATTTGTGGTTTTGAATATTTGCTGTTGAGACTGAATTTTCAATGATAAATATAATTGGAACAATGAAATATACATTATTTTCGTTAACATTCTTTTTACATTATTTTTTTTTTTCATTTTCGAATTATTCATTATTATTATAGCTTTTTATTAACTGCCTTGTATTTTTGCTAATTAGATCAAATGTAATTCTGTTTGTCAATGAATTTCATTTAAAAGCAAAACAAGATCCATATTGCTAGATATATTTTTCGTATTCTTATTTGTATGTATTTCTATATATTGATTTCTGACGGATGAAATATGCAATGGACCGGAATAGCTGTGTGTCGAAATTTAACGGTACCCGATGACGTATGTAACACGTAAACAACGGAACGAATGTTGTAGATCTGTAGCTCAGAGACTTGTAGCCTACAGTCTATTCTTTATATTGTTATGTGGACGCCTAATTTTTTCTGGTACCCATATATTGTACTATAACTTTAGAAATCATTAGACAATACGGGATAGGCAAATATATCTTCGCATCTAAGTAGCCTATCGAGTTAGGCACCCCTCAGTCCTCCAAGTCTTTTTATGTACTGCGGCAGCGATTTCAACATGCTTATCAGTGCCAAGAAAACTGAATGCACGGAAATGAAACATGTGAAGCCAGATATTTATTAAATTCAACGGCCTTCAGATAATTAAAATATATATAGTGTGATAACGTATAAAGAACATGTGTGGAAGTAAAGGCGCGGCGCAGACGATGGGTGGATCTCGATTGTATCTGGAGTGGATTGGAGGACTTAGCTTCGTAACTGGTTGATCAAATAACTAAAACTGTTAACTAGTGCAAGGTTTTTGTAACTATCCCCAACATGGTTACATATATATTCAAATTCATAAATTGAGCATATAATCTATTTGAAATTTTGGGGGCAAAATCGATTGATGTACATAGCCCGATTCCGACGATGGCGCGGATCCGATTTTATTTCAATAATATTGTTTGAAATAATCATATTTTATTAACTTTGAATAATTACTGGTTTCGTAAAAAGACAATGGAACAATCCCCAACTATAATATTTAAATATTACGATTTGTATTAAACCTATAATTTGGAAAAGTATTCGGATTTCGTGCATGGAATGTGAAATTCCAGTTATTTGCAGAACATAAAAAGTAAAAATTCACTTATCTCCCAGGCCTCGATCCAAAAAAAACCTCTTAACTTCTAAGCAGTATGTAATATACTGATTTACAATTCATTAAGATTTATTGGATCGAGGCCCGGGGGTTATACAAATTTTTGGTGCATATTGTTGGATATTATCAACTTTTACAAAAATAACACATCTGTTATGGGTTCTGCATGTTATAATTTCTATATGCGTGAATTTTCGCGGAAAAAACACACTGGATTTATGAAGAAGAAAGTCTAAGCTATTTCATACCATGATGAAATATTGGAATGAAGATACTTTATTTTACTCAAAATCACAGGGCGATATTTGGGTATTCGTGGCTCTTGTTCTTTGCCAGCGAAAGCTATATCGAAATATTTACCGTTTTTGAGATATAAAGCGAAAAATGTGAAGATCCCCAGATCCCTAATTGAAGGGACCAGCCCCTTTATAGGGATATCACAAGAAAGCTCTTAACATTTTGCACAACTTTTGTTCTACACGTCTTAACAAAATATTTTTAGTTTAAAAGATACAAAGGAAAATATGCGTAATGTTTTGCTCCTTTAGGCGTCCTAATTTTTTAACCCTGTCAACCACCATTTCGAACGCTGTAATCAATAAACAAAAACCAAAAAACGATGTGCACAACTACAATGCTCCTACTTTTCATTTTCAATACATTTTCTGCTCAAGCTTATACAGTCTCGGAGCCTTTGTCTGGAAACCAAAGCCCCTATAATTTCATTCAAAGGGGAATAACTCGTGAACAGAAGATAATTTCTGAAATGTAGTACATGGTTTTAAAATTGGTCTGTAAAGTTGATAAACCCTGAAACTTTGAGCAAATCCATGCAGAAATGAGCGAGATATGAAGCTTCAAAGTTTGCGTCTAGGAAAAAGAAGGGGAAAAAAGAATAATAAGAATAATCTTAACCAGCACAATCAGTAGAAGGTCTTCCGTTGTTACGGAAGACCTTAATTAACGCATAACATAAGGAATATGAAATGTTTTATAGCGGTTTTCCAATTCGATACGACGTTGCTCAGAATGAGTACATGCGGTTCTATAAGATGTAATAAAAGTTTTATTTATAATAGATCATTTGTATAGAAGAATTACATATGATAACGTACATAGCATCTGTAATTTAACGTAAGATGCAACTCTGGAAGGAGAACTTGTTACTTTTTATTTGCGACTCTATAAAATATCAAGCATGTAGAATCGAGGGATGGGGTGGGAGCTGTCCCCTTTTTGTTAAACAATGGACATATTATGATGCAAATAGAGATATATTTCAATTACTTATTGGAAAAATATATCAGAATTGCTATTATTATTACAAATGTCAATATTAATATTTGATATATGACATTTAAGCGTAACAATAGAATGTCATGCCAGAAATATTTTTTTCTCCGTCCACGGAGTAGTTTTCCAGCAACATGGAATATATACTCCAAGACTCTGTTTCCATTCAAAGTTCTTAAATTGCGGCATATGAATTTTCGTTTTGAAATGCCTTTTGCTATAGTAACTATGTCACCTCTGTTTTTCTGTTATTTACGATTATTTATCTATATGAAAGAAGGGTAACATTAGACTACTATATTCTTTCAGCAAATAGAAACATGAAATTCACTTATTATGGGTGACAGAGAATGGGTGTGTTTCATATATAAATCAATATAGAACAGTTGCAGGCTATATCTTTTTACCATCAACAAATAAGTTATGGAATAATGTCTATAGATCAGAGAAAGTTTTTGATTATTTTTTTTTTTTACAAAAAATTAACACCAAAAAAAAAAACTAAGAGATCTAAAGATCTAAAAAATATTTTAGAATATTTTAGCAATAAGGAACAATGTGCTGCATGTATGTTCACATGTGACATACAACTAAATATACACTGTACAACAAAATTTATCTGAAATTGAAATTAATGAGTTACCCATCATATTTTTTGTCAATGTTCGTTAGTTAAAATGCTTAAAACAAAGCTGG